>NW_026875574.1:0-17981 GCF_032173495.1 Musca vetustissima | reverse complement strand
TGAGACCTGTACTTTGTCTATAATTTAACATGGACAGACAGACGGACGGACATGCATAAATCGACTTAGAAAGTGATTCTATGCATATTCTCAAAAGGAACCATGGGCCTATCTCGATTACTTTTGCCTGTTACAAACATATGCACAAAGACATAATATCCTGTACCACAGTATGTTGAAGGAAATACGCTTGTGTACGAAACTTATATCTTGTCATAGAGAGGATTATATGCTGAGATTCATATAGTACAGAAAATATGGTATTACTTATACAAAATACCTTGAGAACTATTAGAGGATAACTTGGATCTGCTTCAAATATTTCTCCGATTTTTATACAACTCACTCAAACGTATTTACATGGAAATTCTCAAGAAATTCAGATTCTGGTACCCAGGCTTTTAATATGCATCGGAGAAGATTTCATAGAGATATCCCAAGGACGTCATGTTGTAAAGGAACAAGACCTTAGACCTTCATGGAAAAAATCTACAGAAGAAACTATGAGATCCTGAACAAGGTCTCATATATTTATTGAGAAACAAATTATAATTATGCAGAGGGCAGTAGGTCCTAATTGGGAACATATTATATATTCATGGAAATGATCGCATATCATCTCCATACATTATACCTCAGAGCCTCCCAAAAATTAACCTCTTAACCTCCAATTAAAAAAAACCTTTCCCTCATCCCTTTACCTCCTTTCAAAAAAAATAGCCATTAAATTTACCCATCCAACTGCATCTGCATGTTTTCGATATGTTTGTGCACTCAAGCGAAATTTTAATATCTTAACAAGATCTTCCGTTTTTTTTTTTTTTTTTTGCTTTCTTTAAATTGAACGGCAAAGCAAAACACCTGCAACGAAATCGAATTCGGATAATGATTATAACAGCTATCAACTGCGCTGCTACCTATCCTCCATCTTCACCCACTCGCCATCACTTCTATCCACTAAACAAATTTCCAAAAAGCAAAAGGAGGATACAATTGCCGATTTCCTCCTTCGGATGCATCAATTATCAAAAAATCCAACTACATGCAACTAACCAATACAACAACAACAAACAAGAAACATACACACACAGACATACTGACACATACACTCCCAGATCCCCTTACAATGGAAAAGAGTTGCTTTTTCGGAAATTCCAAAAGATTTTCAAGATTTTGTTCAGAAAAGACTACTTAACCAGCAACATGAGAGATATGCGGAAGGTGTGTATGTGAGTGTGTGTGTTAGAATGCTGCAAAGGACTACAACGGGTATTTGTGTGTACGAAACATCCTCCTAATCGCAAAAATTTCATTCATTCGCCCCATGAAATGAAAAGAAGTCCTCGAAAAATTATACAAACATTACGCCTTTTAGTACTTGGCTGCCTTCGATGAACTTTGCCCAGCACCTGGCTGCAGATAAAAGTCAATTGAATTCGGGGGAAAACTATTTTCCAGCTTCCACCATTCCGCAAGCTTCGTTAGATTTCTTGAGAACGATAACAATGTCTATGGTTTAACTTCTGCTGGACCATTTTCACCCCCCTCCGCTGTATAGTCGGACTTCTCTGTAGGGCATCTTTATTGTTTGGCAAAAGATGCAAAGGCCTGAGATAGCACATTGCTAGTTTGTTGGAATTTTCTGCCTCCACCTTATCCTCCTCACCTTCCGACCTCTTAAATTTGTTGCAACTAAGTCGGAGAGTATTAACAAATATCATCATCGATTACAACTTGAAAATAGTTTTTCCTTTCTTTCCATGTTTTTCCTTGGCTTTTTCCATTGTCCAATCATTATTTATTATTAGGTAGCATTGCTTTCCTTTCTTTGCGAACTTCTCTGTGTCGTCGTAGAGAGTCCTTAGATTTTTTTGTTAGTAATTTTTTATTGTCCTGGCTTTGGTATGGCTAACTGGGATATTTCTTCAATGAACGTAAAAATCACAATAATTGAGTTTTTTGCTTCGTCTATTAATGTGGTCGAAGTACTTTGGGCCAATTGTGTTTTCTTGGTTTCTTAAGGTTGGACAGTGGATTTTTTTTTTTAAATTTTTTTCAAGCGACTATACAAGGCGTGGATTTTTTAAAAATATTTTTTCAAGGCATAGTCATAGGCGTGGATTTTTATACCCTCCACTACACTGTGGTACAGGGTATTATGTGCATATGTTTGTAACAGGCAAAAGGAAACAAGATAGACACATGGTTCCTTTTGAGAATATGCATAGAATCACTTTGGGAAAAATCGATTCAGATTTAGATATAGCTCCCATGTATATATTCGTCCGATTTAAGGTAAATGGCGCACCAAGGTACCTAAATAACTTTCGTTTTTCACGAAATTTAACACTGCGTACTGAATTGAGCCCAGAATGATGTGTGCTAAGTTTCGTAAAAATCGGTTCATAATTAGATATAGCTCCCATATATATTTTCGTCCGATTTTAGCTAAATGGTGCACCAAAGTCCCTAAATATCTTTCGATTTGCACGAAATTTGGCACAGCGTGCTGAATTAGGTCTAGAAAGGTGTGTGTTAATTTTCCTGAAAATCGGTCCAGATTTAGATATAGCTCCCATATATAGCTTCGCCCGATTTTAGGTAAATGATGCACCAAAGTCCCTAACTATCTTTCGATTTGCACGAAATTTGGCACAGCGTACTGAATTAAGCCTAGAAAGATGTGTGCTAAATTTCTTGAAAATCGCTTGAGATTCAGATACAGCTCCCATATATATGATCGTCCGATTTAATGTATATGGTGCACCAAATTCCCTAAATATCTCTCGATTTGCACGAAATTTGGTACAGCGTACTGAATTGACCTTTGAATGATGTGTGCTAAATTTCGTGAAAATCGGTTCAGATTTAGATATAGCTCCCATATATATTTTCGTCCGATTTAAGGAAAATGGGGCACCAAAGTTCATATATATCTTTCGATTTGCACGAAATTTGGTATAGAGTACTGAATTAGGTCCAAACTAACGTGTGCTAAGTTTCGAGAAAATCGGGTCAGATTTATATATAGCTCCAATATATATATATTAGTCCGATTTTAGGTAAATGGTGCACTAAAGTCCCTAAATATCTCTCGATTTGCACGAAATTTGGCATAGCGTACAGAATTGAACATAGAATGATGTGTGTTAAGATTCGTGAAAATCGATTCAGATTTAGATATAGCTCCCATATATAGCTTCGCCCGATTTTAGGTAAATGATGCACCAAAGTCCCTAATTATCTTTCGATTTGCACGAAATTTGGCACAGCGTACTGAATTAAGCCTAGAAAGATGTGTGCTAAATTTCTTAAAAATCGCTTGAGATTCAGATATAGCTCCCATATATATGTTCGTCCGATTTAATGTATATGGTGCACCAAATTCCCTAAATATCTCTCGATTTGCACGAAATTTGGTACAGCGTACTGACATGAGCCTAGAATGGTGTGTGCAAAGTTTCGTGAAAATCGGTTCAGATTTAGATATAGCTCCCATATATATATATATATATATATATATATATTTGTGGGATTTTAAGTAAAGTCCCTAACTATCTTTCGATTTACGAAATTTGGCACAACCTACTGAAATGAGTCTAGGAAGATGTGTGCTAAGTTTCGTGAAAATCGGTTCAGATTTAGATATAGCTCCCATATATATAATTTTGTTCGATTTTATGTAAATGGTGCACCAAAGTCTCTAAATATCTTTCGATTTGCACGATATTTGGTACAGCGTAGTGCATTGAACCTAGAATGATGTGTGGAAAGTTTCGCTGAAATCGGTTCACATTTAGATATAGCTCCCATATATATTTTCATCCGATTTTAGGTACATGGTGCACCAAAGTCCCTAAATATCTCTCGATTTGCACGAAATTTGGCACAGCGTACTGAATTGAGCCTAGAATGATGTGTGCTAAATTTCGTGAAAATCGGTTCAGATTTAGATATAGCTCCCATATGTATTTTCGCCCTATTTAATGTAATAATGTACAATATACCCAAAGTGGTTAAGAGTATCATATAGTCGGCCCAGTCCGACTTCATTTCTTTCCTTACTGGTTTAAAATTAATTTTTTTCTCCTGCATCCCACTGTAACCCCAGGTGCACTCCGAATTGCAATAACAAGCCATTTAAGAAAATCAAAAACCATACTTTTATTGTAAGAATTCTTATCGCATATATGTGTGGGTGGGTGTGTGTGTGTTTTTTTTAATGTATGTGTTTGTTGGTGTATGTGTGTACCTAAGTGGCAAACAAAGCTTCTTTGCTTGGATTTTTTATTTCCATTTCTTTTTTTTCAATTTACCAAACATTGTTAGATTTTTATTGTTAAAATGTTGAGAGCATTTTATTTTTAGGTCCTTGCAGGAGTGCAGGACCAACAAATATCACCATCGTCATCATCATCATGAATACATTGTAAACGTTAAGTAAAAACATTGTCCTTTTTTTCTTACAAAGTGAGTAGGGGTTGTGGTGTAGCAGAGGTGCCATAAAACGTTGAGTTCTTAGATTGCGGTTGCAGGTGATTTGGGGGAATTGTGTATCAAGCAGGATGCCTAAGGCATCTGAAAGCCAGTCACCTTCCAGGGTGCAATTAAAAATTTAAAGGGAATAAATATCTGCTTCAAAGTCATATCCATTAGGAGTTCTCTAAAAACCATCAAATGAACCAAGAGGTTGTGAGGCTTCATTAATTGCTATCCATTACCCTGCCGCTGAAAAACACCCGCCACCTGGACATCATCTTTCTTTACGGCAGCATTCGAATTATTTGCAGCAACTTGCATTTCTGTCACACCAATATTGGATATAATTTCCACGGTTGCATTTCTCAATGCCTCTTGGGTATTGGTTTCACTATGCGGACCGGGAGATTCAGTTATACTTTCTTCAACCTCAAGAGGCACTTCGAGTTGTTGACCCTCCGTGGTGTCTTCATGGCCATTTTGGGCATTACGTTTATCGATTTTGTCGATTAGCTTTTCCTCCGACTCCTCTGTGGGTTTGGGTGGACATTTTGAGGAAGCTTCCGTAGCTTCCTCTACTTCAGGTCGGGTTTCATTTTCGGATTCACCATTTTCTGGATCACCAGCAGTATCATTGGGTACCTCCTGGGGATTTTTCTTTAGGCTCACCATTTTCTTCTTCAGGTTCTTTACCAGGTTCTGAAGGCTCTTCAGGGATTTCGGCGGGTTCTACTTCTTCTGGTGGCTCATTGGCGTCCTCTTCCTCGGGAATTTCGGGTTTATCATCTTCCGCATCAGCATCAGGCGTATCAGTGGGTGTTGGATCTTCTTCTGGTTTCTCCTCAGGTTCTCCCTCAGCCTCTTCTCCACCTTCTGCAGGCTCTTCGGGGGCTTCATCAGGGTCTGTTTCTTTTGAAGCTCCATTTTCGGGCTCCCCAGGTGTTTCAGGAATATCATCTGATTCTTCAGGTTCTCCTCCCTCAACGGGTGGCTCTTCAGGAGTTTCTGCAGATTTTTCTTCTTCCTGAGGTTCGCCCTCTCCATCCGGGGTTTCATTTCCAGTTTCCGCTGCTTCTTCTTCATTAGCTGGAGTCTCTTCAGGATTTACTTCTCCCTCTGCGGGATTTTCCTCGGGATCTGCTTCAGTTTTCTCCTCCTCTGCATGGACTTCTTCCGGATTTCCATCTGCTGGCTCTTCCTCTGGATTTTCTTCGGTTTCTATTTCCTCTGCTGGTGGTTCTTCTGCTTCATTTTCGGGTTCGCCTTCCTCTTCCTCGTTCTCCTCCCCCTCAGCAGGTGTCTCCTCTGCTGCCTTTTCGGTTTCATCTCCCTCTTCTGGAGGCCCATCCTCAGCTGGTGTTTCATCTTCTGTAGGAATTTCTTCCGCATCATCAGGATTTTCCACTTCTCCGCTGGGATTTTCTGCTGCCTCCTCTTCTTCTCCAGGTGTTTCTTCTACTTCTTCCTCAGGGGGTTTTTCGTCCTCTGCTACTTCATCTGCATTTTCTTGTCCACCCACTTTGGCGTCTTCTCCTTCTTCGTGGGTTTCAGCCCCTTCTTCTTGGGGATCTATGGGGCTGAAAGTGAAATCTTCGCCATTACCCTCCTGGCCAGCTTCCTCACCACCTTCTTCAGCCTCAGCAGTCTCTTCTCCTTCGCCTTCTTCTCCTGCATCAACAGCACCATCATTCTCCCCTGGCTCCTCCGCTTCAATAGGTTCCTCAGCTGGTTCTTCATTGCCCTGATCAGCTTCTCCCTCAGCCACTTCGTCGTCATCTTTAGGTTCTGCTTCCTCTTCGTTTTCATTATTCCCGTCCCCCTTTCCCTCCTCCTCTGGCTCAGGCAAAGCAACCCCAGCTTCATCACCTGGTATCTCCTTGACTTCTCCTTCCTCCTCCTCTTCCTCCACCGTGCCAATTTTCGAACCCACATAGACCACCAAAACACCATAACTCTCCACAACATCCTTGTCCCCATTCTCCTCCTCCACCACCTCTTCACCATCCTCAATTGGTGCAAATGTAAAATCCTCCACCTCCCCATCATCCTCAACCCCCGCCGCCACTGGTAAATTCAATTTTGCATAACCATCTGCATTCACAGTCAAACTTCGACCACGACACGATTGACCACCCTTCCGCAGGCCACCACTGACCACGTCACAATACACCCCCTCTTCCAGGCAGGTGTACACCTCCATTTCGAAATCACGTTCCTCATCATTATTCATGGCCACAAAAGCCTTTTGGCCACGACAAAATCCGATGTGATTTGGTCCATTAGTTTGAAAATGGATGACACTTTCTTCCTGCTGGCCGGGACGGCTAAAGTAATTGGCCATTTTCACCAACTGCACAAATGGTGGCCAACGATGTTCACACACCCATCCTGATGAAGGCAAACAATGTTGTTGATCATTGAATTCGGGTGAGCGAATTACATCTGCATCATCATCCTCTGTTGGGGGTCCTTGATCGGGATTTTTAAAATAATAGGAGCTCATTACCCTTTTAATGCGTCCATAAGGATGGGACAACATCAGGGCATTGGCCATAATATATTTATGCCGTTGTTTATAGGTCAAGGCTCGATTTTTACCCAGTTGTGAGGGTAGACCCCGTTGGGTGTTATGGGAGTCGATAAAGACCAATGAATCTTGATGTGGTAAAAATCCCATGGCCGGGCCCCAATTGATGAGAGAGCTGAGAGGGGCCTTTCCTTGCAGGATTGTGGCGATTTCCACACCATAGAGATATTCACTCACCACGCCATAGGTGGAGTATTCGGTTCTGAAATAAAATTAAGAACAAGACAAGAGCTTCATAGCACAGCATGGATTTTTTCAGCTCTTCTAGCTGAGCCCTTCAGTTCTTCTATAGAAGTAGTTGAGCTCTTCAGCTCTTCTATAGAAGTAGCTGAGACCTTCAGCTCTTCTATAGAAGTAGCTGAGACCTTCAGCTCTTCTATAGAAGTAGCTGAGACCTTCAGCTCTTCTATAGAAGTAGCTGAGACCTTCAGCTCTTCTATAGAAGTAGCTGAGACCTTCAGCTCTTCTATAGAAGTAGCTGAGACCTTCAGCTCTTCTATAGAAGTAGCTGAGACCTTCAGCTCTTCTATAGAAGTAGCTGAGACCTTCAGCTCTTCTATAGAAGTAGCTGAGACCTTCAGCTCTTCTATAGAAGTAGCTGAGACCTTCAGCTCTTCTATAGAAGTAGCTGAGACCTTCAGCTCTTCTATAGAAGTAGCTGAGACCTTCAGCTCTTCTACAGAAGTAGCTAAGACCTTCAGCTCTTCTATAGAAGTAGCTGAGACCTTCAGATCTTCTATACAAGTAGCTGAGACCTTCAGCTCTTCTATAAAAGTAGCTGAGACCACCTTCAGCTCTTCTATAGAAGTAGTTGAGACCTTCAGCTCTTCTATGGAAGTAGCGCAGCCCTTCAGCTCTTCTATAGAAGTAGCGCAGCCCTTCAGCTCTTCTATAGAAGTAGCTGAGACCTTCAGCTTTTCTTTAGAAGTAGTTGAGACCTTCAGCTCTTCTATAGAAGTAGCTGAGACCTTCAGCTCTTCTGTAGAAGTAGCTGAGACCTTCAGCGCTTCTGTAGAAGTAGCTGAGACCTTCAGCTCTTCTATAGAAGTAACGGAGACCTTCAACTCTTCTGTAGAAGTAGCTGAGACCTTCAGTTTTTCTATAGAAGTAGCTGAGACCTTCAGCTCTTCTATAGAAGTAGCTGAGACCTTCAGCTCTTCTATAGAAGTAGCTGAGACCTTCAGCTCTTCTATAGAAGTAGCTGAGACCTTCAGCTCTTCTATAGAAGTAGCTGAGACCTTCAGCTCTTCTATAGAAGTAGCTGAGACCTTCAGCTCTTCTATAGAAGTAGCTGAGACCTTCAGCTCTTCTATAGAAGTAGCTGAGACCTTCAGCTCTTCTATAGAAGTAGCTGAGACCTTCAGCTCTTCTATAGAAGTAGCTGAGACCTTCAGCTCTTCTATAGAAGTAGCGGAGCCCTTCAGCCCTTTTCAAAATATTTTTCATGGCTTGCATTTGCTTTTCTATTTTTCCTTACTTCGATATCTGATCCAATCCCATATCGAACACATCATGATACATAAATGGCCTTGCCTTGGCCGGAAAATTATATTCCGTATTCAAATCCTTGAGCTGTTCATAAATAAGCTGTAAAGGAAACAATAAAAAATAGCAACAATAACAACGATTATCATTTGGGGACACCACTTATTTCCTCTTCCCCCCTCCAGCTTACCTTCAAATCAATTGGCCAAACATATTTGGCCGAATCAATCCTAAATCCCGCCACACCCATATCAATAAATTTATTTAGCATGGCCACAATCGATTGGCGTACTGTGTTGTGGGAATGATCCAAATCAGGATGTCCATTTAGCTGACAATTACGCATTTCTTGGGCATTCGATGTGGCCAGGTTTATCGCACAATAGCGATGGAAATCTTTCGCCTCGTAGGGTACCTCAGGATATGAAGATTGCGATATGTTAACATCCGTTGCCAACAATGTGTTGACAATAAAAGCTTCATTGGAGGGTGGTGATGATCCGGCTCCTGCCTTCGTGGTCTTATTGTTTAGCAGCTGATGCAAAGGAGCTGCCATGTGATTTAGTACCACATCCACATACAACCGAACACCCAAATCATTGCAGATGCGACTCATGGAATAGAAATCTGTTTCATCACCCGAACGCGAGCTTAGACGATAGGAAATGGTTTCGTAACGTTGCCACCATGGATGATTAAGCCCATCCGTTTTAATTACTGTGTGTTCCAGAACGGGTGACAGCTGCGTGTGTAGGAATGGCAGTTAAGCGGATACGCCACCGAAAAAAGAATCCGACATAAAGAGAAGTTAATATTTGGACATTATTGTGTAGCTGTTGCTGTTGGTTACCGTGGTGAAATTGCACCACGAGGACCAGGACTTACTTGCACCCCAGCATACCCCTTGGGACCCAAAAATCGACGACATTCCTCGGCAACATCCACAAATTTCCACTCAAACAATTGCACCATAACCGAACGTCCTTTTGTTAAATGTGGTCGATGATAGATGCCATCTGCGTTATCGCATTCGTCATCAGCCTCTCCCGCCGAATCGCCAGCCTTTCGTCCATGACCACCACTATCCAATATTTGTTCTAAAGCCTTTTGTCTGGAGGCAGCTGTGCGACCCAGAGATTCCCTTGTTAGGAGACAAATTATCAGGATCTGGATAAAGCGAACACCATGTGTTGTTGTAAGGCTTTGTTTTGGCCGACTTGTTGTTGTTGTTGTCGTCCTCATTGCGTTGAAAACTCTGCGTGTCTGTTGTTGTTGTTGCTGTTGTTTGTGGCCCTTGGAACTGACCTAACAACGTAGTTAAGCCAAAGCGTATTTGACCGCTGCCTATATCAATGTTGGCCCGAACTGACCGAATGACTGACTGGCTGTTTAACTGCATTTAAAATGGCATCGGGTTTTTTGTTGCTGTTGTTGTTGCTCGTTCTTGATGACTTAATGTCATTTTTCTTGTTCGCCGATATGTGTGTGAGTATTAGTGTGTGTTTGTCTGTGTGTGTGCCGATATGGTTTTCCCTGAAAAAAATGAATGCATTCGTCCCATTGAGTCCATGAAAGGATTGCTTTGCTATCCTATACCCCAACAAAGGACACAAATGTTCGTGTCAGGACACTTTAATATGCACATAAAGTGCAGAAAGGGGAGAGTGGCGGATCAACTATTTTACAAAAATGTATTTTATATTGCCATGGATGAATGGTTGGTGTTTTTGTTGTTGTTGCTACAATGGAGTTCCATGTCCATGATTTTTTTCAATAAATTACAAAGTTATGTTCCCATTGTCCTTAACTATTTTTGTTGGCTATTCATAGTCCAGAGTGGGATATTAATTTCGATGTTAACAAAAGGTAATTCGAGGGCTGGACAGGGAAAGGTAGGGAAAATATGGAAGTGTTCTTCATAAAAGAGTTGCAGGACATATTTATAGAAGTGCTCCGGGACTTCTTCATGGATGAGCTTGAGGTCGTTTTATAGAAGAGCCTAAGGCCTGAAGATCCGAAGAGCTTAGCTACTTGTATAACAGAGCTGAAGGGTTCAGCTACTTCTATAGAACAGCTAAGGGTCTCAGCTACAGAAGGACTCAGGTACTTCCATAGCAAAACTGAATGGTTCAACTACTTCTATAGAACGGCTATAGAAGAGCTGAAGGGCTCAGCTACTTCTATAGAAGAGCTGAAGGGCAGGCTCAGCTACTTCTATAGAAGAGCTGAAGGGCAGGCTCAGCTACTTCTATAGAAGAGCTGAAGGGCAGGCTCAGCTACTTCTATAGAAGAGCTGAAGGGCAGGCTCAGCTACTTCTATAGAAGAGCTGAAGGGCAGGCTCAGCTACTTCTATAGAAGAGCTGAAGGGCAGGCTCAGCTACTTCTATAGAAGAGCTGAAGGGCAGGCTCAGCTACTTCTATAGAAGAGCTGAAGGGCAGGCTCAGCTACTTCTATAGAAGAGCTGAAGGGCAGGCTCAGCTATTTCTATAGAAGAGCTGAAGGGCTCAGCTATTTCTATAAAAGAGCTGAAGGGCTCAGCTACTTCTATAGAAGAGCTGAAGGGCTCAGCTACTTCTATAAAAGAGCTGAAGGGCAGGCTCAGCTACTTCTATAGAAGAGCTGAAGGGCTCAGCTACTTCTATAGAAGAGCTGAAGGGCTCAGCTACTTCTATAGAAGAGCTGAAGGGGCTCAGCTTCTTCTATAGAAGAGCTGAAGGGGCTCAGCTTCTTCTATAGAAGAGCTGAAGGGGCTCAGCTTCTTCTATAGAAGAGCTGAAGGGGCTCAGCTTCTTCTATAGAAGAGCTGAAGGGGCTCAGCTTCTTCTATAGAAGAGCTGAAGGGGCTCAGCTTCTTCTATAGAAGAGCTGAAGGGGCTCAGCTTCTTCTATAGAAGAGCTGAAGGGGCTCAGCTTCTTCTATAGAAGAGCTGAAGGGGCTCAGCTTCTTCTATAGAAGAGCTGAAGGGGCTCAGCTTCTTCTATAGAAGAGCTGAAGGGGCTCAGCTTCTTCTATAGAAGAGCTGAAGGGGCTCAGCTTCTTCTATAGAAGAGCTGAAGGGGCTCAGCTTCTTCTATAGAAGAGCTGAAGGGGCTCAGCTTCTTCTATAGAAGAGCTGAAGGGGCTCAGCTTCTTCTATAGAAGAGCTGAAGGGGCTCAGCTTCTTCTATAGAAGAGCTGAAGGGGCTCAGCTTCTTCTATAGAAGAGCTGAAGGGGCTCAGCTACTTCTATAGAAGAGCTGAAGGGCTCAGCTACTTCTATAGAAGAGCTGAAGGGCTCAGCTACTTCTATAGAAGAGCTGAAGGGCTCAGCTACTTCTATAGAAGAGCTGAAGGGCTCAGCTACTTCTATAGAAGAGCTGGTAGGTTCTAAGCTTCTTCTATATAGAAGAGCTGAAGGTTCTCAGCTTCTTCTATATAGAAGAGCTGAAGGTTCTCAGCTTCTTCTATATAGAAGAGCTGAAGGTTCTCAGCTTCTTCTATAGCTGTAGAAGAGCTGAAGGGCTCAGCTTCTTCTATAGTTGTAGAAGAGCTGAAGGGCTCAGCTTCGTCTATAGCTGTAGAAGAGCTGAAGGGTTCACGCCGGAATGTAGGTCCAGAAAAGTTAATGTTGAAAAAATTATCTAGTTTCCTTTTTTCCTTTTCTGTTTTTCCCTCCCCTCCTCTTTATTTTTTCTCCCTATTATTAACCAATTTCCATTGTAAAATATTATATTAACCTCTATCTAGCCTGGGGGAATTTTTTTGTTGTTCCACACTTTCCCTGGCCTTTTGTGAATGGTGTGTCATAATTTGTGTTTGGTGTTTTTGTATTTTTCATTACAGCTTTAATGAACACTTCACAATACGTGACGATAACCAGAACACGAAACCATCAAACTGAACCAAATTGGCGACCGGCAATCACCTCGCGTTCTCACACACTCGCACACTTTGCAAAACCATTTATTAAACTTTTATCGCTTTGATTGTTACAAAATAAAACCTGAAAAACTAATTTTAAAATTTTATTTTTATTTAAAAAAAAAAATAATTTCCATATTGAGGGTCCTCTCTTTCCCCTCTTTCCGATTGGCATCATTTCCCTGTGACCCGGCTAATAAACATAAATATGCCAAATTGTTGGCTAACACGCATTACATGGAGGCCTAACCGCATTTTTTGTTTGTTATAGGCCTAAAGGTGCTTGCGATTTTTAGATTTTTATCCTGGAATTTGAAACCAAAAACTACAACAACAACCTCTACAACAAAAGGTCTCATGTTCCACGCGTTACGTGTTTGTTTGTGTTCAAAGCGACACCTAACGATTAATTAGCGTAACCATAACCGGTTTATCAAGGTGCATTAATCGTGTTTTTAAATGGCATGTAAGGGACTCAAATTGAGGGAGAGTGGAAGGGGGGACCTTCCCTTCTCAATTGCTAACCCTTGCTTGTTAAACATTTTAATAACCCCATAAATATTTGTAAGTTAAACTCACGTAAAATTCTCCGTATTTTGATAGTTAGTGAACGGGAAAATTTCTCCCTTTCCTTTCCCACCCTCACCTTCATTGGAATTTCCATTGGGCCCCATAAATATTTGTTAGTTTAAACTTATAAATAAAACATGTCATGCAAGTTCGACTGACCAGCCACCTGCATGTCAACTTCGACCACCTTTCAACTCGGCCATTTTGGGGGCGGATATCAACAGGCAGGCTTTGAGGCCAAAGCAGAAAATTTTGTTGTTACTTTTTTATTAACTTCATTTGCAAACAAAATTCCGCAAGTTTTATTTTTGTTGTTTTTTAAATGTCAACAATATCATTGTTATTAATGACATTTTTATGGTCGACACGCATCTGGTGACGGCGATTAGTTTCAACTTCGTAGTCTGGCGATTTTTTCCCAGTCGTTTTACTTTCATTCTGTCAGCCATGCAATTGAGGTTATAAATGGCAGTTTTAAAATTCGGCGAATTTATTTTTTTAAATTGCCACACTTTATAGCACAGGAGAAGTTAATTTTGTGGTCAACTATTGGGGAACGGATATCGATTGATTTTTGTATGGGGCAATAAGCAAAACGAAACCAGTGGAAAGGATAAAAGGGTAACTTGGAAATCTAGTATTAAAAATCCAAGCCTAAAGGTGGACATTGAAAATCTAGTATTAAAAAATCCACGCCTAAAGGTAGACCTTGAAAATCTAGTATAAAAAATCCACGCCTAAAGATAGACCTTGAAAATCTAGTATTAAAAAATCCAAGCCTAAAAAATCTAGTATTGAAAAAATCCACGTCTAAAGGTAGACCTTGAAAATCTAGTATTAAAAAAATCCAAGCCTAAAGGTGGACCTTGCCAATCTAGTACAAAATCTCGAAGCCTAAAGGTAGACCTTGAAAATTTCGTATTAAAAAAATCCACGCCTAACGGTAGACCTAGAAAATCTAGTATAAAAAATTCAAGCCTAAATGTGGACCTTGAAAATCTAGTATTAAAAAATCCACGCCTAATGGTAGACCTTGAAAATCTAGTATAAAAAAATCCAAGCCTAAAGGTGGACCTTGCCAATCTAGTACAAAATCTCCAAGCCTAAAGGTAGACCTTGAAAATTTCGTATTAAAAAAATCCACGCCTAATGGTAGACCTTGAAAATCTAATATAAAAAATCCACGCCTAAAGGTAGACCTTGAAAATCTAGTATAAAAAATTCAAGCCTAAAGGTGGACCTTGCCAATCTATTATAAATAATCCAAGCCTAAAGGCAGACCTTGAAAATTTCGTATTAAAAAATCCAAGCCTAAAGGTAGACCTTGAAAAAATAACTTTAAAAAATCCACGCCTCAAGGTAGGCCTTGAAAAATAAACTTTAAAAAATCCACGCCTAATGGTAGGAAAGGTAGACCTTGAAACCAAGGTAGGTCCTGAAAAATAAACATTAAAAAATCCACGCCTCATGGTAGGCCTTGAAAAATAAACTTTAAAAAATCCACGCCTAATGGTAGGAAAGGTAGACCTTGAAACCAAGGTAGGCCCTGAAAAAAAAAACTTTAAAAAATCCACGCCCAATGGTAGGAAAGGTAGACCTTGAAACCAAGATAGGCCCTGAAAAATAAACTTTAAAAAATCCAAGCCTAAAGGTAGACCTTGAAAATGTCATATTAAAAAATCCACGCCTCTAGGTAGGCCTTGAAAAAATAACTTTAAAAAAATCCACGCCTCAAGGTAGGCCTTGAAAAATTAAATTTAAAAAATCCAGGCCTCATGGTAGGCATTGAAAAATTAACTTTAAAAAATCCACGCCTCTAGGTAGGCCTTGAAAAAATAACTTAAAAAATTCACACCTCAAGGTAAGCCTTGAAAAATTAACTTTAAAAAATCCACACCTCTAGGTAGGCTTTGAAAAATTAACTTTAAAAAATCCACGTCTCAAGGTAGGGCTTGAAAAATTAACTTTAAAAAATCCTCGCCTCATGGTAGGCCTTGAAAAATAAACATTAAAAAAATCCACGCCTCAAGGTAGGCCCTGAAAAATAAACATTAAAAAAATCCAAGCCTCAAGGTAGGCCTTGAAAAATTAAATTAAAAAAATCCACGCCTCATGGTAGGCCTTAAAAAATAAACATTAAAAAAATCCACACCTCAAGGTAGGCCCTGAAAATTGGCCTTGAAGGCTTTGTAGGCTTTGAAAATTTGTTTTTGTAAAATCCAGCTTACCCCAATATTTATACCCTTCACCACACTGTGGTACAGGATATTATGTCTTTGTGCATATGTTTGTAACAGGCAAAACGAATCGAGATCGACACATGGTTCCTTTTGAGAATATCCATAGAATCACTTTCTGAGCCGATTTACGCATGTCCGTCCGTCCGTGTATTTTTGTGAACAAAGTACAGGTAGCATTTATGATCCGATTTGAATGAAATTTGGCATAGGTCACTTATTTGACCCAAGGACACACCCTATTGAAATTTGGAAAAATCGGTTCAGATTTAGATATAGGTCCCATATATATTTTCGTCCGATTTAATGTAAATAGTCCATCTAAGTACCTATATATCTTTCGATTTGAACGAAATTTGGGACAGCGTAATGAATTAGGTATAGTTTCCTGAAAATCGGATCAGATTTAGATATAGCTCTCATATGTAGTTTCGTCCGATTTATGGTAAATGGTGCACCAAAGTCCCTAGATATCATTCGATTTGCAAGAAATTTGACACAGCGTAATAATTTAGGTCTAGAATGATGTGTGTTAAGTTTCCTGAAAATCGGTTCAGATTTAGATATAGCTCCCATATATATTTTCGTCCGATTTAAGGTAAATGGTCCACCAAAGTCCCTATATATCTTTCGATTTTCAAGAAATTTAGCACAGCGTAATGAATTAGGTCTAGAATGATGTGTATTAAGTTTCCTGAAATCGGTTCAGATTTAGATATAGCTTCTATATCTGACCAAATGAAAAATTTTATATTGGTTGCAGAATGACATGTTTATGTACCCTATTTCATTTTATTAGTCCTTTAAAAATGCGACGTCTGTTAGGATTAATCTGTTGAATATACCCAAAATGGTGAAGAGTATCATATAGTCGGCCCCGTCCGACTTTACTGCTTTCCTTACTGGTTTGAACTTTTTGCCGGGATAACTCTCCATTAATTTCATTCTTGCACCCATTTCCTTTTTTTTGGTACCAGTACATAATAAGTCACTTGTTAAATCCTTTTTGGCCAGTGTCACACATAAAAATCCTTTGCCATTGTGGTGCATACAAAGGATACTTTTTGCTCTGCTCTTTTCATCGAGGAGGATAATGCAGTATTTTGAAGTTCCGCAAAAACAAACAAACGAAAGAAAAAAAATGAAACAGGACTTTAGCCAATTGAATTGTAAAGGTTAACGTTAATAAAATATGTCCTTTTTTTAAAGAGGATTTACATATGAAAATATATTTGCGATATAAAGAGAAGGGTTAAATGTTGAGATATCATGGGCACATATATATTTCATGAGAACGATTTTTATTTAATTGTTAAAAATAAGGAGGAGGAAGGACATGGTAGAAAAATATAAAAAAGGAAATAAAAATGGGAATTTAAATGGCCCTATCGGACACCCTAAATTATAAAATTGTACCTCTCCCAATTTTTGTCCTGCTTCCGGACCCAATTATTTTTTTTCCAAATAGTTTTACCTTTGTTCCATCACACTTTTATCCTTGCTGGATATTTGGTCAATCGACCATAACCCCCACTCCTAACTGCTGCACTTAATTAACTTCATTTTATGTTGAATTTTTTTTGAAAAAAAAAAACAAAGTCACAATGGAGTTACCTCTATCACTACAAGTCCATTAAATTTTATAAACTCTCACCCGAAAAAAACTTCATTAGTTTTCCACAGGACACACACACACCAAAAAAATTTACCCATTGTCATATTGACTAAAGCTCTCAAATCCTTTTGACAATAACAAAAAAAACTTTGTTTTTCATTTTTTTGGAATTGCTCTATTTGACAATAGATATGGCAAACCGAACCAAAAACAACAACGACAATTAAAAAAATCGGCAAAGCTTTAACTTCAACAATGTGACTGACTGGACAGCCATCGCCAACACATCCTCCCTCCCTCTCCCTATGGCTCAAAATTGTTACGTTACTTAAACCAATGAAGCCAATGAGAGAACGATTTCAAACACATTGTTAAAGTCATAAAGTCCATGGCGAAAAAAAAGAGGTAAAAAAAACACCCGATGCGGAAACTATAACAAAAATTCTTTGGACAGGGATTTAATTTTTACTCTTTTTTCCAGAGGAAAAATTGCAATTAAAGCTATTTGGTCAAATTGTTTGAAATTTATCAAAAAACTATATATGGAGAGCTACGATTGTTAAAGGAAAGTTGTACCTCTGTCTCTGGAGGGTTATGATAATTCCAATGGGATTTTATGGGTCAAAAAAAAAAATAATAAAATAGTATTAGGGAAGTGGTGCCATGAAAAAATAATTTAAAACCAGTAAGGAAAGTAGTAAAGTCGGACTGGGGCGACTATATAATAATCTATGTAAAATCGGACTAAAATATATTGGGAGCTATATCTAAATCTGAACCGATTTTCATGAAACTTGGCAGACATCATTCTATGCTCAATTAAGTACGTTATGCAAAATTTCGTGCAAATTAAAGGATATATAGGGACTTTGGTGCACCATTTACATGAAATCGGACGAAACTATATATGGGAGCTATATCTAAATCTTGACCTATTTTCACGAAACTTGGCAGACATCATTCTAGACTCAACTCAATACGTTATGCCAAATTTCGTGCAAATCGAAAGATATATAGGGACTTGGACACCATTTACATGAAATCGGACGAAACTATATATGGGAGCTATATCTAAATCTGAACCGATTTTCCCGAAACTTGGCAG
>NW_026875573.1:0-17631 GCF_032173495.1 Musca vetustissima | reverse complement strand
CCCTTAATGGCGCCCAACGCCAACAACGCAGCTAAAAAATAAACAAACATTTGTTAACATTTAACTACAGCGTTGCAAATAATGCGCATGTTTTTCTTGTTGTTGTTGTTGTTGTTGTTCTTTTCTAACGCTAGACTAGCAAACGTATTTCTAGTCTGTTCTTCTGTCATCGAATGGAAGGAACAAAGTTCAAAATGTTTGAACAATGAGTCACTGTATCAAATCCCAGATCCAATGTAAACACCATCAATTCAAATACCGGTTGAGACAGAAACTTTAAAGCAAAAAAAAGAACAACAAAAAATAATTCAATATTAAAAATCCAAACAGGCTGGCGTCTTTTACATATTTTAGCTACACCTACGCTATGCGAAGATTATTTTTGCAGTACTTGAATGAACAATTTATGAATTACACCAGGTGAATAGATGCCGGTTGACGAAGTGCATAATTGTAGTATAAAGGAAATTAATGGATTCCCTATTTCTAACGGTTTACTACATAGAACCGATAATAATACTATGGAAAATCAGGGTGTATTAGCTTCTGCAGATAGAAGGCCCGATACAGATTTCCCACGCCTTTGAGGTCTTTGAGAAAATATTCTTCTAAAAAAACGACGCCTTTTCGGTCCCTGAGAAACTATTCTTTTAAAAAATCGACGTTGGTCTTTGAGGAAATATTATTTTAATAAATCCACGCCTTGTTGGTCTTTGCTTGAGAAAACAATTTTTTTTCTTAATGTCTAAACACTGCTGGTCCATGGGCATTTTGAAAAATCCTTGCTTTTTTGATGTCTTTTTAAAAAGCCTCGCCTTTTTGTTCCTTAAAAAATATACTTCTAAAAACTCAAACTTATGTACCCACAATATCGTAACAGTTAGATATGAGTCAGAATGTCTACCACCAACAGACACTATCAAAACCAAGTAGGCATAACCCCAAAAAATGCTAAATCCTCCTCCATGCCATTGCTGATAATATTCTTTTATTAATTTCCATACATATTTTATGTTTTTCATCTAACAAATTGCTCCTATTAAATTTTCTGGAATATTTTATCACCCCTCAACAAAATGTTTAAGTGAGCAGTATCGTAACTCCAACGTAGTGCTGCAATATGCAAATGTCACCAAAGATATCTACGTTGACGTTTTTGAATGTGACACAAACACACACACAGACATACTCGTAGAGAAGAATCAGTTAACAGAATTGAATTCTTTTGAGGAAAACTTTTAATTGCTTGGCCATAAAGATAAAGTCAATGGTAAAGAAGTGGTTTGCATTGAAATTCTGGAATTGCAACAACAGCAGCCCTTTTTCTGCTGACGTTCAGGCAATGATAAAATTCATACTCATTTTTGTTAGACCAACCTTCATATTTTCATCATCAATATTGAAAATGTGGAAAAGAATCAAAGTCCTGCTGGTAGGTGCTGAATACAGTCGGTTGCAAAGCAACGATCTTGTTGGACTTTTAGTGAAAAGTGTGGGTGGATAAGTTGTTTACCCACCAAACATTACAACCACATCCCCTATAAGTGGCTTTTATATGAGACCAAACCCAAAATATGAGGATCATAATGGTTTTGGACAAGTTTCGCAATAAATTGGCTATAATTTGGAATTTGGCCTCTAATTGGGTTCCAAATATTCCCGCCAAAAATGATTAATATTCGTCGAATTTTGTGGGAATTAAAATAGTTGGAATTGTCCCCATATAACCGTATTCCACCATAGTATGCGAGATATTCCAAACTCAAAATTGCCAGTTTATATCCTACAAAGTATGGAATTCTGAGACGATTTAGCCATTTCCCTCCGTCTGCATACCTGTTGAAATCATTCTACCTTCAGAGGGTACCGAGATACAAAACATAAAGGATAGGAAAACCAGCAAGGAAAGTAGTAAAGTCGGACGGGGCCGACTATATGATACCCTTCACCACTTTGGGTATATTCAATAGATGGGATCCTAACAGACGTCGCATTTTTGAAGGACCATTAACATTAAATTAAACATGTCATTCTGCAACCTATACTAAATTTTGGTCAGATATAGGGTTGCTTCTTACAATGGGACAAAATTATGTAAGTATATTAAAAGCAAAATATCGAAATCTAAACCGATTTCATCGAAACTTGTCACATGTTCGGCCACATTTTGAGTTCTTCATTTACTTATAAATCCAAGTTTCTTGCAAATAGAAGGATATGTAGGGACTTTGGTGCATCATTTACATAGGAGCTATATCAAAACTAAACCGAATTTCACGAAATTTAAAACACAACACATCGATGTATAGGGACTTTGGTGCACTATTTACCTAAAATCGGACGAAAATATACATAGGAGCTATATCTAAATCTTAACCGATTTTTCCCAAATTTCGTCCTTGGGCCAAACAAGTGAACAGTGTTAAATTTTATCCAAATCGGATCACAAATTCGACCTGTACTTTGTTAACAAAAATACATGGACGGACAGGCGGACATGCATTAATCGACTTATAAAGTGATTCTATGCATATTCTCAAAAGGAACCATGTGTCTATCACGTTTCCTTTTGCCTGTTACAAACATATGCACAAAGACATAATACCCTGTACCACAGTGTGGTGAAGGGTATAAAAAGAATTTGGTTCAAGAAACCCAAAATACCGAAAATTGTGGGGTACCCTTATATGGGGGCCCGAAGGAATTGGCCTATATTTATAATTTATAGTGGACAGATTTGCTACCTAATAAGAACTCGATGTACTAAATTACAGTCAATTCGGTCGAAAAATACGATCAGAACCCCCAAAATACCAAAAATTTGGGGGTACCGTTATATGGGGACTACCATAAAAACTGGACCTATATTTATAATTTTTGGTGGAGTAATTTGGTACCCAATAAGAATCCAATGTACAAAACTTCAGAGAATTCAGTTATAAAACGAGCCCAAGAACCCGAAAATACCGAAAATTGGGGGTACCCTTATATGGGGGCTATCCGAAAAAATGTACCTTTATTTATAATTTTTGGTAGGGAGATTTGCTACCCAATACGAACTCAAAGTACCAAATTTCAGCGAATTCGGTCGAAAAATGCGATAAAACCCCCAAAATACCGAAAATTGGGGGTACCCCTATATGAGGGCTATCCGAACAAAATTGACCTTTTTTATAATTTTTCGTAGGGAGATTTACTTCCCAAGAAGAACTCAAAGTATCAAATTTCAGCGAAATCAGTTAAAAACGCGCTCAAGAACCTCAAAATACCGAAATTTGGGGGTACCCTTATATGGGAGCTATGCCTAAATGTGGACCGATTTTCTCCAATTTCAATAGGGTTCGTCCTTGGACCAATTAAGTGACCTGTGCCATATTTCATTCAAATCGGATCATAAATGTGACCTGTACTTTGCTAACAAAAATACATGGACGGACAGACAGACAGACGGACGGACATGCATAGATCGACTCAGAAAGTGATTTTATGCATATTCTCAAAAGGAACCATGAGTCTATCTCGATTATTTTTACCTGTTACAAACATATGCACAAAGACATAATACCCTGTACCACAGTGTCGGTGTTTCTACTAGAAGTAATTTAAATAGGTCCTTCTTTAGGATTAGCTCACATAAATATTCCAGTATTTGGAGGATTTTAGACATATGTTCCACCCTATCATGAGATCAATATCGGTCCACGTTTTGGAATTTTGAGATGTTTGAAAAATCACCATATAAACTTGCTGAAAAATATATTCAGTGTGCATAGTGATTTCCAACATTCGTTTAGGTTCGTTGTATAGGCCCACTTCTTGGTATATCCTCTATACTAAAATCCCACCCATTATTCATTACAGTATAAAATATGCGACAGTATCATCCTTGTGGGATGATTAACTTCATTGCAAATAAATGTCAATACCGTATGGTGTACATTTTAGGAAATTTGCCATCAAAAGTGACTGCAATTTAGTATTTCTAGACTCCAGTCCAGATATAATTGGAAGACATTGTTCACATATCTTCATATATGTGTAACGTCCACTTTCTAGAGATTCCACCCATTTTTGATTACATTGGAGTTTTCAGCATCGTGGGATTGACACGTTTATGCCAAGTTTCCAAAGCATCGTCATCTTACTCGGATAGTCCTTGTGTTAGTTACGTTAATCATTTGATCAGTTTTATTCACAGCTAGTATGATCGGTCTGCCGTAGCCTTCCCAAGGTGATGGGACTGTCATTTAACGTTGCCTAAAAACAACTCTTCCTTGAATATTGTGCAGTGATTCTTGCTTATTCCTCCTATCATTCCCATTTTTATACCCTTCACCACACTGTGGTACAGGGTATTATGTCTTTGTGCATATGTTTGTAACAGGTAAAAGGAAACGAGATAGACCCATGGTTCCTTTTGAGAATATGCATAGAATCATTTTTTAAGTCGATTTATGCATGTCCGTCCGTCCGTCCGTCTGTCTGTCCATGTATTTTTGTGAGCAAAGTACAGGTCGCATTTATGATCCGAATTGGATGAAATTTGGCACAGGTCACTTATTCGGCACAAGGACGAACCCTATAGAAATTGGGAAAAATCGGTTCAGATTTAGATATAGCACCCATATATATATTTAACCGATTTAATGTAAACGGTCCCTATATATCTTTCGATTTGCACGAAATTTGGTACAGCCTAATCATTTAAGTCTAGAATGATGTCTGCCAAGTTTCGTAAAAATCGGTCCAGATTTAGATATAGCTCCCATATATAGATTCGTCCGATTTCATGTAAATGATGCCCCAAAGTCCCTATATAGCTTTAGATTTGCACGAAATTTGGCAAAACGTACTGGATTGAACCTAGAATTATGTCTGCCCAATTTCGAGAAAATCGGTCCAGATTTAGATATAGCTCCCATATATAGTTTCGTCCGATTTCATGTAAATGGTGCCCCAAAGTCCCTATATATCTTTCGATTTGCACGAAATTTGGCAAAACGTACTGAAATTAGCCTAGAGTGATGTTTGCCAAGTTTCGAGAAAATCGGTCCAGATTTAGATATAGGTCCCATATATAGTTTCGTCCGATTTCATGTAAATGGTGCCTCAAAGTCCCTATATATCTTTTGATTTGCACGAAATTTGGCATTACGCACTGAATTAAGCCTAGAGGGATGTCTGCCAAGTTTCGAGAAAACCGGTCCAGATTTAGGTATAGCTCCCATATATAGTTTCGTCCGATTTCATGTAAATGGTGCCCCAGAGTCCCTATATATCTGTCGATTTACACGAAATTTGGCATAACGCACTGAATTAAGCCTAGAGTGATGTCTGCCAAGTTTCGAGAAAATCGGTCCAGATTTAGGTATAGCTCCCATATATAGTTTCGTCCGATTTCATGTAAATGGTTCCCCAAAGTCCCTATATATCTTTCGATTTACACGAAATTTGGCATAACGCACTTAATTAAGCCTTAATCTGCCACGTTTCGAGAAAATCGGTCCTGATTTAGATATAGATCCCATATACAGTTTAGTCCGATTTTATGTAGATGGTGCCCCAAAGTCCCTTTATGTCTTTCGATTTGCACGAAATTTGGCATAACGTACTGAATTGAGTCTAGAATGATGTCTGCCAAGTTTCGTGAAAATCGGCGAACCCTATTGAAATTGGGAAAAATCGGTTCAGATTTAGATATAACTCCCATATATATATTTAACCGATTTAATGTAAACGGTCCCTATATATCTTTCGATTTGCACGAAATTTGGTACAGCCTAATCATTTAAGTCTAGAATGATGTCTGCCAAGTTTCGTGAAAATCGGTCCAGATTTAGATATAGCTCCCATATATAGTTTCGTCCGATTTCATGTTAATGGTGCCCCAAAGTCCCTATATATCTCTTGATTTGCACGAAATTTAGCATAACGTACTGAATTAAGCCTAGAATGATGTCTGGCAAGTTTCGAGAAAATTGGTCCAGATTTAGATATAGCTCCCATATATAGTTTCGTCCGATTTCATGTAAATGATGCCCCAAAGTCCCTATATAGCTTTCGATTTGCACGAAATTTGGCAAAACGTACTAGATTGAGCCTAGAATTATATCTGCCCAGTTTCGAGAAAATCGGTCCAGATTTCTTTATAGCTCCCACATATAGTTTCTTCCGATTTCAGGTAAATGGTGCAACAAAGTCGCTATATATCTTTCGATTTGCACGAAATTTGGCATAACGTACTGAATTGAGCTTAAAGTGATGTCGGCCTTGTTTCGTGAAAATCGGTCCAGATTTAGATATAGCTCCCTTTTATTATAGATTGATTTTAAGTAATTGACGCACCAAGGAACCAATAGGCTGAAAGTAAAGTTCTGAAATTAGTATAACCTAACCTGTGACAGGTTTGTTTAAAATCGCTTAATATTTGGATAGATCTTCCATATATATTTTCGCCCAATTTCAAGTAAATTGGGCATCAAACTCCTCATGTTAGTCAGATTGACATCAAATTTTGAGCAACGTACAAAATTGAGCATAGAATTACGTAGTTTCGTTTTCTATTTATATTTGTTTGAAGTCGATTGACATATTTTATGAATAGATCTAGGTAGATTCATATTTAGATAAATATCACATATTTTTTTTCATCCAATTTTATGTTAATAGTCCGGTTTAATACACCCATAGTGGTGAAGGGTATCATATAGTCGGCCCCGTCCGACTTTACTACTTTCCTTACTGGTTTGTTATCCTCGTGTGTTGATGTCAGGGTTGGTTATTAGAATGTCAAGAAACTTCGAATGAATGTAAAGCATCTTATTACTTAGACACTTATGTCTAAGTAATAAGAGCCTCAGGGCTTGAATAAAACAGGTCGTAACTGTATGGAATAAAGTTGGTCAAGGGGTCTCATGATCGCTCATGTAGATGGAATATTTATATAAATCTGAACCGATTTTAGAAAAAATAAACTTAAGATAAGTCCTTCTATACTATTTATACCCTTCACCACACTGTGGTACAGGGTATTATGTCTTTGTGCATATGTTTGTAACAGGTAAAAGGAAACGAGATAGACACATGGTTCCTTTTGAGAATATGCATAGAATCACTTTCTAAGTCGATTTATGCATGTCCGTCCGTCCGTCCGTCCGTCTGTCCGTCTGTCCGTCTGTCCGTCTGTCTGTCCATGTTAAATTGTAAACAAAGTACAGGTCGCATTTATGATCCGAATTGGATGAAATTTGGCATAGGTCACTTATTCGGCCCAAGGACGAACCCTATTGAAATTGGGAAAAATCGGTTCAGATTTAGATATAGCTCCCATATATATATTTAACCGATTTAATGTAAACGGCCCCTAAATATCTTTCGATTTGCACGAAATTTGGTATAGCCTAATCATTTAGGTCTAGAATGATGTCTGCCAAATTTCGTGAAAATCGGTCCAGATTTAGATATAGCTCCCATATATAGTTTCGTCCGATTTCATGTAAATGGTGCCCCAAAGTCCCTATATATCTTTTGATTTCCACGAAATTTGGTATAACGTACTGAATTAAGCCTAGAGTGATGTCTGCCAAGTTTCGTGAAAATCGGTCCAGATTTAGATATAGCTCCCATATATAGTTTCTTCCGATTACATGTAAATGGTGCCCCAAAGTCCCTATATATCTTTTGATTTGCACGAAATTTGGCATAACGTACTGAATTAAGCCTAGAGTGATGTCTGCCAAGTTTCGAGAAAATCGGTCCAGATTTAGATATAGATCCCATATATAGTTTCGTCCGATTTAAAGTAAATGGGTCTCCTAAGTCCCTATATATCTTTCGATTTGCACGAAGTTTGGCATAAAGTACTGAATTAGGTCAAGAATGACGTGTATCATGTTTCGAGGAAATCGGTTCAAATTTATATATAGCTCCCATATATATGTTCGTCCGATTTAAGGTAAATGGGTCTCCAAAGTCCCTATATATCCTTCGATTTGCACGAAATTTGGCATAACGTACTGAATTAAGCCTAGAGTGATGTCTGCCAAGTTTGGAGAAAATCGGTCCAGATATAGATATAGCTACTATTTATAGTTTCGTCCGATTTCATGTAAATAGTGCCCCAAAGTCCCTATATATCTTTCGATTTGCACGAAATCTGGCATAACGTACTGTCTGCCAAGTTTCGTGAAAATAGGTCAAGATTTAGATATAGCTGCCATATATAGTTTCGTCCGATTTCATGTAAAAGGTGCACCAAAGTCCCTATATATTCTTCGATTTGCACAAAATTTGGCATAACATACTTAATTGAGCCTAGAATGATGTCTGCCTTGTTTCGTGAAAATCGGTCCAGATTTAGATATAGCTCCATTTTATTATAGATTGATTTTAAGTAATTGACGTACTAAGGAACCAATAGAAACAAAACGTTCTGAAATTAGTACAACCTAAACTATGACAAGTTTGTTTGAAATCGTTTAATATTTGGATAGAGCTTCCATATATATTTTCGCCCGATTTCAAGTAAATTGGGCATCAAACTCCTCATGTTAGTCAGATTGACATCAAATTTTGAACAACGTATTGAGCATAGAATTACGTAGTTGCGTTTTCTAGAAGTACCGACATAGCCCAACGGATGACCTCTTTATACTTGTTTGAAGTCTATTGACATACTTTATGGATAGATCTAGGTAGATTCACAGTTAGGTAAATATCACATATATTTTTTTTCATCCAATTTTATGTTAATAGTCCTGTTTAATATACCCATAGTGGTGAAGGGTATCATATAGTCGGCCCCGTCCGACTTTACTACTTTCCTTACTGGTTTTTTTTTAAAGCTACAAATATTCACAAACAAATGACTCAGCGTCATATAAAGGATACTCTGGCTCAACACCATAACAAACATTGAACGGTTTAACCTAACGAACCAGGGCCTCATATAAAAGCAGATTAAACCTAGGAAATATCCATAGCATAATCAAAATAATACAGGGACCGTAACGGTTATAACTTATATCAAATCAGGTAAAAAATAACTGTTATTATGTGACCTAAATAAAAAAAATCCACTTTAATTAATTATTTTTTAACGGAAAAAATAAACGTTGATTTTTAACTGTTAAAAATGATTTTTATTTTTTCCGTCAAAAATAAAAGTCTTTTTGGGATTTTTATTTTTTCCGTCAACAGTCTTTTTGGGACTTTTATTTTTTCCGTCAAAAATAAAAGTCTTTTTGGGACTTTTATTTTTTCCGTCAAAAATAAAAGTCTTTTTGTGATTTTTATTTTTTCCGTCAGAAAATAAAAGTCTTTTTACGTAAATAAACATATACAGTTTGGTACCAGTTACATAACCTTTGACCTAATAGTCAGGGGAAGGATTCTTTAATTTATATTCATGATTTGGTACACTAGACTATTTTTTAAAAATTTATAACAAATATTTTTTACCTTTGATCTTGATTACTTATGTGTACACTTATTGTAATAAGGACAGAGATTTATAAATTGTAATTTTATAACTGATTACAAGTTGTATAAACTTCTTTACTTAAAAAGAGTTTTATTTCCTGACGGAAAAAATAAAAATCCCAAAAGGACTTTTATTTTCTGACGGAAAAAATAAAAATCCCAAAAAGACTTTTATTTTTGACGGAAAAAATAAAAGTCCCAAAAAGACTGTTATTTTTGACGGAAAAAATAAAAGTCCCAAAAAGACTTTTATTTTTGACGGAAAAAATAAAAATCGCAAAAAGACTTTTATTTTTGACGGAAAAAATAAAAATCATTTTTAACAGTTAAAAATCAACGTTTATTTTTTCCGTTAAAAAATAATCCTTAACATGGGAACTGAGAGTGTTTTCTCAAGATCACTCAATATCCTCAATGGGCTCCTCAGTACGAATCTATTGGTATATGACACTATTAGTGTCCCATGTCTCTAACATGAAGATTTTTTTGTTCGTATTTTAAAAAATAACTGTTATTTTCGGTCCCTGAAATAATATAGAGTTCCGTCTGATGAAATCCTCTATTGTTATTCACAATATTTAATATCTACCCCTCGGATTTGGTATTGAAAATTAAAACGGATTATGGGTAGCAAATATTCCCACCAACAAATCATCAATATTGGATCTGTATCCACCACAGAACGTTACCTCCCATATTTCGTTGGACAGTAATCCTACCAAAAATGATCAATATTGGCATATGAAGGACGAACAACGTTTTGGAAGAGTAATTGCAATATAGGTTCATATTTTGACCTAACTCTCATATAAAAGCCATGCACCAATTTAACCGGGATTAAATTGGTGCATGGCCTTTACCCTCAATATTATACCAAAGCTAATGAAGGTATATACACTTTGATTCGGCAAAAAGATACCTCATAGTTAGACGATGAGACTTATCGGTTCATTCCTTCTAGTACCTCCCCGGCATCTAATATGAAGCGATGTGCGAAATAAAATTGTAATCTGTTTATAAAATTGTAATCTGTTTATACAATATTATCGAAACTTTGCACATGGCAATACATTTACCTTACCTAGATTATGTTCGAAAATGGGACCCCTCGTTCCGGTCTTTATTGTACCTCCCCCACAAAATTGTCAAAATTTAGCTGCAAATTAATCATGACTGTATAATAAGACTTACGAAGAAAAAATGGGACTTATAAAGTATATAAAGCGAACTGAATATCCAATTTCATCGAAACTTTGCATTATCTCACAAACATGGCCGAGATTACCCTCCCGTTTACTTAGAGAGCCAGAAAATCATATTTGCAGACAGTTTTCAATATCTGCCAAAATTTTGATATAGCCTCCATACACAATCCAATCCCAAACAATTTTTCCGTATATTAAAGGTTTTAATCGAATTTTCTCCATCAAAGTGATGTGTAAACAACTTAATTCCAGAAATTCTTCAATATAGGTTCATATGTTTAAATAGCCCTTATACAAAAGATCTCAACTCTTGGTTTATGAAATAAATAAATATTACATATAAGGACCCTGATTACGAAAAAGTAAAAATTGCAATAAGGTGAATCAAAATGGCGGTCAAATTCGTATACCCTTCACCACACTATGGTATAGGGTATTATGTCTTTGTGCATATGTTTGAAACAGGCCAAAGGCAACGAGATAGACCCATAGTTCCTTTTGAGAATATACATAGAATCGCTTTCTGAGTTGATTTATGCATGTCCGTCCGTCTGTTGGTGTTGAATTGTAAACAAGTACAGGTCGCATTTATAATCCGAAATAGATGAAATTTGGCACATCTCATTTATATGGCCCTGGGACGAACCCTACTGAAATTGGGAAAAATCGGTTCCGATTTAGATATAGCTCCCGTATATAGTTTCGTCCGATTAAGGGTAAATGGGGCACCAAAGTCCCTATATATCTTTTGATTTGCATGAAATTTGGCACGGTGTGCTCAAATGAGTTTAGAATGAAGTGTGTTGAGTTTCGAGAAAATCGGTTCAGATTTAGATATAGCTCCCATATTTTTAGATATATCTCCGATTTTATGTAAATTGTGCACCAAAGTCCCTATATTTCTTTCGATTTGCTCTAAACTTTGCATAGTCTACTGAATTGAGGCTAGAATGATGTGTGTCAAGTTTCGAGAAAATCCATCAGATTTAGATATCTCCCATATATATTTTCGTCTCATTTAAGGTAAATGGTGCACCAAAGTCCCTATATATCTTTCGATTTGCTCGAAACTTTGCATAGTCTACTGAATTGAGGCTAGAATGATGTGTGCCAAAATTTCGGGAAAATCGGGTCAGATTTGTATATAGCACCCATATATATATTCGTCCGATTTAAGGTAAATGGGGCTCCAAAGTCCCTATATATCTTTCGATTTGTACGAAATTTGGCATAGGATACTGAATTAGGTCCAGAATAACGTGTGCTAAGTTTTGAAAATCGGTTTAGATTTAGCTCCCATATATATTTTCGTCCGATTTAATGTAAATTGTGCACTAAAAACCCAAAGTTTGGCCGACGGGCTCACAATTATGTACAATGTACTGACGTAACAATAGTTGAATGTTTTATACGTTGAAGTATTTCTAACAACCTCTTTTATATATTTGTTCGCTCATGACAAGTGTATTTACAGAAATTTTGTGGTTTTTCTGTATTTGTACTTATGTTGTACTGATGTTGTTGTTCTGCATATTCATGGGGATTTTCGTGCCTTTGAGATGGAAATCTGTCCCTACCATAGCTCATGTGTTAAGTTTCGAGAAAATCGGGTTAGATTTAGATTAAAGTTCGTTCAATTTCATGTCAATTTTCCTTCGAAAAGGCGACGTCTGTTCGGATACATATGTAGAATATACCCAAAGTGTTGAAGGGTATCATATAGTAGGCCAAGTAGTTCCTTACTGGTTTTAAAATGGTATATATCAATCCACGATTTAGTATCGCTCCCAAAATTCGGATTATTGTGGAATTTGTGCATTCATTTCTCTTATTTGATTCTTATTGGGTGCCAAATTTTGCTTCCAAAATTTACAATAGCACATCCCGATATTTATAAAGGTCCTGAACGATTGTAGGTATTTTCGACCCAATTTAACGATGTTTTTACTTTTTAGTTTTAATGCACACCACAAGTTGAAGTGTATAAAAAGTTAAGGCCGGCCAAACTTAACCCCGTTTTTACTTCTTCAGATAATAAAGAATGAGTCGGTCTATCTTGTTTCCCTTTGCAAACATATTCACAAAATCAGCTTACACCACCATATGGTATAGAGTATAAAAATGTACAGGTGCCTGACCTTCCTCATCACACGATTTTATAAATTAAAAGTCCTCTTATTGTGCCCATGAAATAAAAGTTCAACCACTTCTGGACTTTTTAGTATGTCATCGAATACAATGAATGTATCCATTATATATGTACATATATAGAAATCAGAGGTCATACGGGCATTGACATTTAATTTGTTTATTTTGAAATTTGTAGAATTTTTTACCAAAAATATATGCCCGATCGAAAACAAAACAGAAATAAACTTCAATTAAATAACCGATCTCAATGTTTTTTTTCGCAAAAACCAACAACAAGTTATAAATTTAAATAAATCCTTGAATAACAAAACATAACTCAACTATTGAAGATCTCCAAATAAATTCCGCAATAGCTTAACCATCTCATCTATTTTTAAATATCAAAGTCAATTTCGAAAACATTTCGAACAAGTTAAGCAATTACCGATTAGTCCTCGAATATATGTACGCAACCAATCGAATGTAATGTAACTTATATTCACATAACCGTCCAAGAGATTACAAAAGTTTCCATAACATTTTCTTCCGCAATCATTTGAATATGCGATGAATTACTTTGGGTGATTCGGGAGATATTCGGTGTAGCATCCAAAATGTAAACTATGGCAATGGTTACACGATTGGTCAATGCCCTCAGAGCGTAACATTGCCGGTCGATTACTAAGCATCGCTCCATCCATCGATTCATTGTACACCCCAAAAAAAACAACAACAATATTAGCATCCAAACTAGGCCTAACTGTGAACGTATCCCAGTGGATTAATTCATTTCGCAAAAGAAATGCTAATGTTCTTCCAAATATACTATGATGACGAAGACGACGACAACGACCACAACAACGATGTCTGAGAAGGCAATCCATACATCCCGCTATGGGGGAGACAGGGTGTGTGTGTTTGTGCGTAAATGCCACAATCGAAATACACCTTGTATTTGAAAGGGGGTAGAGAACTTTCTTTGACTACAGCATGGACTGGATGTCGAGGTATTGACAACCTGTCACGTGTTATTTCTCATAAATATACATGGAAATGGTATATCCATGCACCCGCACTAACCATTTCACAGCGAAGAAATGCATTCAAAAAACGAAATGGACTAGCGAATACATTGCAATGTTATTTCCTTTTCATTTCAATTGTAACGATGAGAATAAGACTAGCCTAAGAATGCAAGATATGAAAGCCGCAAAGAAAAAGATATGGACCCTTCACCACAAGGTGGAGTGTATATTAATATTCGAAATATTGACCTGGGACCCCATAAGTATATATATTCTTAATCGGAATAAAGTTTCATGCCCGCTTGGCTGCATATCCGCTGGTGAAATCGCGATAGAGCTCGCAATATTGAAGATAGAGGTTTCGGTCCACTTTTTCGGGGACCATATAAAGGTACACCCATATTTGCGATATTTTGACATGATTTCCCATCGAGTTGACTGAAAATGTTATATTTTTAGTTCTTATTAGCCCTTATTTAAGAACAAATATAACGGTACCCCCAATATTTGGTTGTTTGGGGAATTTGGTAACCTTCTGCAACCGAATTGGATCCAACCTCATATTTTGCATAATGATTGTATAGAAAATCTTCCTACCAAAAATAAATTTTGGGCACGTTTTTCAACCGAATTGGCTCTAATTTTTCATATAGGCTACCGAACAATTTTCGGTATTTTTAAGGCATTAGTCGCATTTTCCCAACCAACGATGTGGTATTTGGTGTTAAAGGTTCTGTTTTATACAGCCCCCTAATGAGGTCAGCGCCCCGTTGTCCGTATTCTGAAGGTTTTAACCGAATTCTCTCATTTTGGCATTTTGGGACATTCGAGGGTACAACACATTTCTTATAGCCACCTCATAATGATGTCGTCAAAATTTCCGGATTTTTTTAGAATTTAGGAGGATTTTCTCGTCAAATTTTGGAAATGATTAGGTTAGTTTGAATAGAGAGGTGGTTTACACCACCACATGTCCAATAATAGGACATACACCTACCCTTAGGTCGGTTATTTTACTAAAGCTGCTATTTCCTAAGAATTGGTTTCGGAAGCTTGAAAAGGCTGGGTAGTGACGCAGGAAATGTTCTAACGTTTCGCTGTCTTCTCCACGCCCTCTACACTAGTTTCTTTCCTCGCATCCAATCTTGTGAAAATGGGCCCGCAGACCGTTGTGAGAATACCGTTCAATCTACTGATTCTCCCTTTTCTTTGGTTTGCTTTGTCTTATCCTCGTTTGGGCAGGAGCTATAGTTTGTGTGTGACCAGTCTCGAACTGTTTAGGGTTCTACTAGTAATAGTTTCGGCTATGAACCTGACGGAAGGCTTCGGTAGCATCAGCGCCCCTAGTTCTTCGGATCTACCCCGGCAGTTGGTGTTGGACCTCCGGGGAGCATCGTGCAGGAGGTTTGCAGTTGTATTACAACCGGGTGTCTGGCCCATAGAAAGGCAGGAGTTTTAGATGGGCTCCGCATCTCATCCAAGGAGGCGATCACGTTGGTTGACGCTTTGTATTATCTGGTGATTACAGCACCGTGGGGTAAGACCGCAAGGTACTCTAAGCATATCTAACTATCATTACAACGCATGTAGGCGAGACGAAGTTCCAGTTCTCGGTTCTTCAATGAAAAGCTCATTCCCGACTTCTCAGATAGCTGGGAGCCACATGTATAACAACAGTTACCAGTAGGCATGTTTGTTAGTCTTTCGCTATCCCATGGTTCCCTGTCTGGTATCATAGTTGTAACTACTTTTATTTCAGGTATCCGGTCCAAATCAAAATTACTAATTGAGTATCCGATATTTTGATGTGGTCTATTGTGTACTTGTTCATAACTATAAGTCTTAAAGCTGCGACGATCGATTCATATCTTATTGGGATGTCAATTAGATTTATATACAATATAGTATCCAAAGCTCTAGTTAGTGTTGTCCTCATTGCCCCACCTATACCTATGCAGCATGTTCTCTGAACTTTCTGTAACGATATTACATTTACATTGCTGTCCACCAGACTACCGAGGCGTATGTTAGAATTGGTTTAATAACTCCATTCAGCGTATCATCTATGGATTAAAAGCCCCTTTTATAGCCTACAGCGCTTCTGCACAAGGACCAGCGTCTGTGGGCTTTATCTACCCGTTCCTGTATGTGGTATTTCCATTTAAATGTTCTTTTAAGGATAACCCTCAGATATTTAACTTTATTCTCACTTGGGTTTGAAAGGTGGGTTCTTCATACTGTCTTATTTGTGTCTTCGTAGTGAAGAGACATATCTTCGTCCTGGCCTTAACGGCGTTGGATCAGAAAATTCTGCATATGACCCGAGGCATTTGTTCGTGAATATCGGTATCCGATTGTGGTCTGTAATATATTTTCTAGTTAGTGTTGTCTTCATTGCCCCACCTATACCTATGCAGCATGTTCTCTGGACTTTCTGTAACGATATTACATTCTACTGCTGTACACCAGACTACCGAGGCGTATGTTAGAATTGGTCTAATAACCCCATTCAGCGTATCATCTATGGATTAAAAGCCCCTTTTATAGCCTTCAGCGCTTCTGCACAAGGACCAGCGTCTGTGGGCTTTATCTACCCGTTCCTGTATGTCGCCTTTCCATTTAAATGTTCTTTTAAGGATAACCCTCAGATATTTAACTTTATTCTCACTTGGGTTTGAAAGGTGGGGTCTTCATACTGTCTTATTTGTGTCTTCGCAGTGAAGAGACATATCTCCGTCCTGGCCTTAACGGCGTTGGATCAGAAAATTCTGCATATGATCCCGAGGCATTTGTTCGTGAATATGGGTATCTCTTGCGTTATGATAAACATAATCCAGGTTTCCAGAATCGCATATTTGAAGCTTGGGTTTACTGGATATATGTGAGCTAATCCATACACCTTATTCTCGTTTAGCATATCGATTACCTCCATTTGTATTTTGCAGTGGTTCGATAACTTCTGCTTTCTAGACCTATGCTATTGATTTTCCTTGTAGCATGATGTTTTCTGACCTGGTGGTGTTAATTTCCCTGAGCTTATTTTTCTTGATATTAAACACAAGCCTAACATTGCGTGCTAATCTCTCCAGGTCTTCTAATTTTGACTACATGTTAGATATTTTGTGAAAGAGAAAACATATATATCTTTCAGTCATCGTGGTAGTCCCCACGGTATGTTGTATCCAGTACAATTGTGAACAGTAGGAATGACAGAGGGTATCCTTGTTTTTCTTCCGAGTTGGTGAGAAACTACGGGCTTATGTCCCATGTTTTGATCCTCGTACATCGATTTTATTATTCGGATTATTTTCTGGAGTACTCCGGTTTTCCTCAATGCTTCCCACCCCCCATCGTCTGATGGTGTCGAACATTTTCTTGAACTTTATGAAAAGAAGATTACAGATTACATTCTACATTAGTTCTATTTAGACTCGCACGGCGTTGACCTGACAGACCACACAGCATCTACTTCGTCTGAAGCCACATTCAACTCTCAAAATGTTTTATACTTGCCTTTTTATGAAACAAACAAAAACGTCGAAAAGTTCATTCATGTCGGAACCTTCATAAGCTTTCTATATTAAAATATGAATCCAACTAGAAAATTATTTAAATATGTTTTTAGACGCACTTCGAGGTTTATACCATTGAAAATTATCTGAGGTCTCCAAAAAAAATCGGTCCTTTCTGTGAAAATTTAATATTTAATGTTACATCGTACACTTTTACTTTTTTATTGATTACATGTACGGGAACGAAGCAATTATTTCCTGCGTAAACAAATTGCCAAA
>NW_026875572.1:0-17733 GCF_032173495.1 Musca vetustissima | reverse complement strand
ATGATTTCCTTTACTGGTGAAACTACGAAATTTTGCAAGGGATTTAAATTAGAAGGCAAATTTTAACTACACCTCCAACTTCCCTCCTCACTCTCTCCTCCTCCTCCCCCATCATAATTATAAATTCCTTTGACTTAACATTACTAAAGTCTTAGGGTTCAGCAGCCACCCTTTTCTTTGTTTCAAGAATCGGTTTGCCTTTTCCATGTCACTTAAAAATCAGTCAATGAAAAACATATCCATATTGTAAATGACAAGGAAAACATTCAGATCAACCCCTGTGTTTAGATTCAATTGATGGTGGAACACAGATACACACAGACACTTAACTTCTTCGGATTTAATGATGTGTAATTAAGTAGCAGCTATATACAGCAGGTGATGGCAGTGGTGGGGTGGTGGGTAGTTGTTAAAAGATTTGACTTAAGACATAAATAACAATTTTGTAAAGTTTTTTTAGTGAAATGGCTCCCCAAGGTATGCAATGTTTGTGTACAATAGTAAAGCGCCCTAAGCTATGCTAATATATTGAAATTCATTTTTTTTCTTTTTGAAGATCATCAAGTGATGATAATCACATATAATCTTGGTCCCTCTTTCATCTCAATTTTGGACACAGACCTGCCCGCGGTGCCACCTGGGGAGCTATTCTCATCACCCGATGAAATAGTGAGCTAATATGTGCCGCGAATTCACCTATAAATCAATAAAAAAATGGGTTGAGTCGTCGGGTAAGTTGCCCATACTCTGAAAACCCCTCCTACTATGAAAAAGCAAATAAAAAGAAAATCAAACCCCTCCCCCTAATACTGACTACCCCCGCAAACGTATAAAGGAACACGATCTGCGAATCTGCCCTTGGAATGTGCGCACGTTGTACAGAAAAGGCGCAGTGTTCGCTTTGGCGGATGTACTCAAGAAGTACAAAGCCGATATTATTGCATTACAGGAAATGCGATGGAAAGGGACAGGCGTAAGTAAATCAGATGATTACGCCATTGATAAAAGACCTCGTCTCCAGATTTACTCCAGTATATGAGCAAATTGCTATAATCCGTATAAAAGCGAACTTCTTCTACATCAGTCTCATCTGCGCCAATGCTCCGACCGAAGATAAAGCTGAACAGACCAAAGACATATTTTACGAGCGCCTAGAAACAGCATATCATCGCTGCCCTGGCCATGACATTAAAACTCTGCTAGGAGATTTTAATGCAAAAATCGTACGGGAAAATATCTTTGGCTCCACCGTCGGAAAATTCAGCCTTCATGAAGAAACATCCGACAACGGCATGAGGTTGATCGACTTCGCGGCAGCAAAAAGATTGGTAGTTAGCAGCACCAGATTCAAGCATATCAATATACACAAGGCCACCTGGATATCTCCTGATAAAGCTACGAGAAATCAAATTGATCATGTTGTGATAGACGGAAGGCATTCATCCAGTGTTTTAGACGTCCGATCGATCCGAGGAGCGAATATCGATTCGGACCATTACCTTGTGGCAGCCAAGGTACGCACCCGTCTTAATGTAGCAGCAGAGGTGCGATCTAACACAACACGGAAACTCCACGTCGAAAAGCTGCAAACACAACAGGTAGCCGAGGCCTACTCCGCTCAACTTACCCATCTGCTCGAAGAAAGCACTTCATGGTCCGATAATAGTATAGAAGCACAATGACAAACTGCAGCAAAAGCAACACTTGGGTACCAAGCACCACCACCAAGAAACCTATGGTACGATCAGGAGTGTCGTAATGCTACTGATGTGAAAAAACGCAGCGTATAGGGCAACCCTGCAGGCAGTAGCAACTCGTAACGTGATGGAGAATTATCGGGAGAAATGGAGAGAGGAGAAACGTGTCTTCAGAAAAAAGAAGAAAGAACAAGAAAAACGTGAGCGAGAGCAAATCGAGATGTGCAGGAGTCAAAATGAAATTCTACCAACGAGTAAAACACCAAACCGTAGGCTTTGGTGCAGGCACATCGTTCTGTAGAGATGAAGAAGGATACCTGGTGACACATTCAGATAGCGTGTTGAGGATCTGGAAGGAGCATTTTGAAAAGCTTCTAGTATCAAATAGTGGCGCTGAAGAAGATACCCCAGAACCAATAAGAGATGATGGTATAGAGTGTATGCCACCTAGCCAAGATGAGGTCATAAAAGCAATTACTCGGCTTAAGAACAACAAAGCAGCAGAAGCCGATGGGTTACCAGCCGAACTATTCAAGACTGGTGGCCAGATGCTGGTCAGAAGCATGCACCAGCTGATTAGTACAATTTGGCTAGATGAATGCATGCCCAATGGTTGGAACCTCAGCATCCTGTGTCCCGTGCACAAAAAGGAGACAAGACGATATGTGCCAAATATAGAGGAATAAGTCTCGCAGCAGTTAAAGTCGGAAAGGACCTTTTGGAGCCCTTCAATACCGAAAGAGGATTCATAGAAGGTGACAATTTGTCGTGTGATCTTTTTCAGATCCTACTGGAAAAGGTCATACCAGAGGCAAAGGTGAACATAAATGCCACTCTGTACACCAAACAACACATGTTACTCGCCTACGCCGATGACATCGATATAATGGATCGAACATTGCGAGCGGTAACAGCCACCTTTGAACAAATTCAGAAGGAGTCTGCCAAAGTGGGTCTGGCAGTAAACGGCGAGAAGACGAAGCTGATGATATCAACGCGCAAGTCGTCCATTTGACTCGGACCAACTGTGGAACTTGAGAACTACAGATTAGAGATAACTACCTTTATATACCTTGGTACCGCCATAAATAAAACGAATGACATCAGTTTTGAAATTCGGAGAAGGATTGTGATGGCCAACCAATGCTACTATGGTCTGAGCAAACAACTCAAAAGGCAAGGCCACCTCCCGCCAAACCAAACTCACACTTTACAAGACGCTGATACTACCCGTGCTATTATATGGATCAGAAGCATGGGTACTTGCGCAAGCAGATGAGGCAGCTCTTAGGTTTTTTAAAGGAAAATCCAACGAAAGATCTACGGTCCGATCTGCGTCGACGGTGAATATCGGCGTCGAATGAACCACGAGCTCTATAATTTATACGCGGACATCGACATAGTCAGTCGTATTGAGCTGAAGCGACTACGGTGGCTAGGCCATGTTGTGCGGATGAATGAGAATGCCCCAGCTCAAAGGGCATATAAAAGCGAGCCTACTAATGGTTCCATCAAAGACCATGTAGAAAACAACATCTTGGAACGTGGTCTTCCAAATTGGTGGATTTGTGCACAATACCGACGCGCTTCCAAATCTTTTTTAAGCTCGGCTTATGGAACAACCGTTTTGTAACAAGCCAGCTAAGTAAGTATGTAAGGATTCTTTAAAATTATTTTTAAGGACCTACAATAGCTATGGATTTTTAAAAACGTTTTTTCAAGGACCTAGACTTCGATTTTTTAAGAAAACATTTTTTTCAATTAGCCAAGCAAGGCTTGAAATTTTTTTTTTAATATTTTTTCATTTTTTTTATGAATTTTTATTATTTTGTCTCTCTTTTTCTTGCTTTCTCATGTTTTAACACTTCTAATTGAATGTCATGACATTTTATCCTGTGTGTATCGACAATTTGCTAAACAAAATATTCCCTTCACATGACTAGCTGGCAATCTGTGTTACATGCCCTTGTGCCCCTCTCTCTACATTTTTTCCAGCTGTTCCATTCACTCACTTATCCATTTTGCATAAACATCAACAATTTTTTCAGCTGTGTGTGTGTTTTCGAAAAAGTGTTTGCCGAACTTATGTTACACTTATGCGCCACCACTGCCTGCCTGACAGCTAAACAAAAAGTCAACAAAATTTGACTTTTCCAAAATTGTAACAAAGTTTAGATTTTGTTTGTTCTGTTTTTTTTCTTGCATATAAAAAAGAAAGTAAAAACAAAAACTAAACAATTTTCCTATGAAAACGATGCTGCTCTAAAGCAAATATGCTCGGAACAATACAAAAAATGAACAACAACAACAAGCACTTGATGGCTGTGAACGTTGACAGAAGTTAAAAATATGCTGCTGGGTTTCAAAAGCGAGGAAAAACAAAAAGCTGAGTGGTTGCATATCTTCGAAGCATAGTTGGGATACAAGCATATGTTACTGGGGACAACAACAAAAACAACAAAGTTGTTGTTATTGTTTAAGTTTTTTAAGGGGAGGCATCACTTTTGAAAGAAAAGGAATTTCTGAAGGACTGTCGTTGGGGGAGAATTCTTAAAGAATATTATTAGGGGCCATATATAAGGCGTGGATTTCAAAAAAAATTAAGGATCTATATAAGGCGTGGATTTTTTAAAGAATATTTTTTCCAAGGGTCTATATAAGGCGAGGATTTTTTAAGGAATATTTTTTCAAGGCCTACATAAGGCGTGGATTTTTTAAAGAATATTTTTAGGGGACTACCATAAGGCGTGGATTTTTTAAAGAATATTTTTAGGAGCCTACCATAAGGCGTGGATTTTTTAAAGAATATTTTTTCAAGGCCTCATAAGGCGTGGATTTTTAAAAGAATATTTGTTCAAGGCCTCATAAGGCGTGGATTTTTAAAAAAATATTTTTGCACGGCCTATGTAAGGCTTCGATTTTTTAAAGAATATTTTTTCAAGGGTCATACCAGAGGCGTCGATTTTTTAAAGAATATCTTCTCAAGGTTCATAAGAGGCGTGGATTTTTTAAATAATATTTTTTCAAGGGTCTATGGATTTTTTAAAGAATATTTTTTCAAGGGTCTATATAAGGCGTGGATTTTTTAAAGAATAATTTTCAAGGGTCTATATAAGGCGTGGATTTTTTAAAGAATATTTTTTCAAGGGTCTATAGAAGGCGTGGATTTTTTAAAGAATAATTTGCAAGGGTCTATAGAAGGCGTGGATTTTTTAAAGAATATTTTTTCAAGGGTCTATAGAGACGTGGATTTTTTTAAAGAATATTTTTTCCAAGGGTCTATAGAAGGCGTGGATTTTTTAAAGAATATTTTTCCAAGGGCCTATATAAGGCGTGGATTTTTTAAAGAATATTTTTTCCAATGGTCTATATAAGGCGTGGAATTTTTAAAGAATATTTTTTCCAAGGGTCTATATAAGGCGTGGATTTTTTAAAGAATATTTTTTCCAAGGGTCTATATAAGGCGTGGATTTTTATACCCTTCACCACACTGTGGTACAGGGCATTATGTCTTTGTGCATATGTTTGTAACAGGCAAAAATAATCCAGATAGACCCATAGTTCCTTTTGAGATTTATGAGTCAATTTATACAAGTCCATATATCCGTCCGTCCATGTATTTTTGTTAACAAAGTACAGGTCGCATTTACTATCCGATTTGTATGAAAGTTAGCACAGATCACATAATTGGCCCAAGGACGAACCCTATTGAAATTAGAAAAAATCGGTTCAGATTTAGATATGGCTCCCATCTACATTTTCGTCCGATTTAAGGTAAATGGTGTACCAAAGTTCTTATATATCTCTCGATTTGCACGAAATTTGGCACAGGGTAATGAATTAGCTCTAGAATGATGTGTGTTAAGTTTCCTAAATATCGGTTCGGATTTAGATATAGCTCCCATATATATCTTCGTCCGATTTAAGGTAAATGGTGTACCAAAGCCCCCATATATATTTTTAGATTTGCCCGAAATTTGACATATCGAAACCGATTAGGTCTAGAATGATGTGAGTTAAGTTTCCCGAAATCGGTTCAGATTTAGATATAGCTATCATATATATATTTTCGTCCGATTTACGGACTTTTGATATGGCCGAAATTTGGCACAGCGTAATGAATTAGGTCTAGAATGATGTATGTTAAGTTTCTTGAAAAACGGTTCAGATTTAGTTATACCTCCCATATATATTTTCGTCCGATTTAAGGTAAATGGTGTACCAAAGTCCCTTAATATCTTTCGGTTTGCACGAAATTTGGCACAGCGTAATGAATTAGGTCTAGAATGATGTATGTTAAGTTTCCGGTTCAGATTTAGATATAGCTTCTATATCTGACCAAATGAAAAATTTAGTATCGGTTGCAAAACGACATTTTAATGGATCCTTTAAAACTGGACCTTTAAAAATGCAACGTCTGGTATGATTCAACTGTTGAATATACCCAAAGTGGTGAAGGGTATCATATAGTCGACCCCGTTCGAATTTACTACTTTCCTTGCTGGTTTAAAGACTATTTTTTCTTTTTTAAAGAATATTTTTCCGACTCTTCTTGCTGTCTCCCAACAAGAAGAATATTTCACCCAAACCGTTTAGTGTGAGGAGAAAATATTTTTGCTTTAGAAAGTGTCTAAATGTTGTTGAAATCATTCGTTCTTTGCTTGAATAAGGGAAAAATTTATTCTTGTGCCTGTCAGCTAAAACTGTTGACTTCGTTGACATGCTAACATCTGTTCATGTGATTTTTTCCGATTAATTTTTTTTTTGTCCCAAAAAATACAGTTATCTGGAATTGTATGTCATCAATGTGATGGAGACGCCTTTCTTGTTAAGAGACCACGTTGGTTTTCTCATAAAAAATAAAAAATAAAAGCACATTTTAATAGAAGTCGAAAAAAGGACTTCTAATACAAGGTAAGAAGAGACTTCATATCGAAGACAAGTATAAAATTATAAAAGGAGGTCAGAAGAAGAATGATTTTTGAACGCCAGAGGAAATGTCTTTAGAAAAGCATAAGGGTTTCCTTGTAGAAGGCCAGAAAGATCTTCTTACGAAGGTCCATAAGGAACTTTTTACAGTAGGCTAAGACGGTCTTCTTATAAAAGGTTACTCGGGACTTTTATGAATGTTCTGAAGAGACTTCTTATATAAAAAAGTCGAAAGTGGTTTATATTTGAAGTCCAGAAGGATTTCCTAGGATTTCCTGCATTTACTTGTCGTAAATGTACAGATTGTTTTATTTTTGTAATTTCCAGAAATCGCCTCTTCATAGCCGACTAATATGCCTTCCCATAGAAAAACGACAGGTATTTTATGGGCTTCAATAATGCAAGGATGTTATAAGGCCTCATTATAACAAATGGATCCCTCATAGAGGACCAAAATATCTGACATTGGAATACCAAGAGCTTCTTTTTGTACGGATTCCACTATAATTGAATGGAAATGGCCACAAGGGACTTCAAATTGAAGACAGAGTGTTTTTAAGGAGAGTGGTAGGGAAGCTAGAAGGGACTTCTTGCAGAATAAATTAAAAAAAAATTTTTTTTAAATATTAGAATGTGAAGCGGATAATTTATTTGTGTGTGTATTCAGTATTAGGTATATATATTGTGAGAGTTGATTCAGTATTATGTATATATATTGTATTAGGTAAAGATAAAAAAAATTGGTGAAGAAGGGTATTTCTCATAAAGTGTGTTTCTCATAAATGTGGGTGGATAGAAAATTATTTTTTTTTCCAAGTTGAGAGCTTCAGGAGAAAATTAAATTCAGTTGGCGAAGGAGGGGAGTATTTTAATTTTCTGCGGAGCTAAATTCTGGGCATTTGAATAACTATATTTCCATACTTATAAATGTATACCCCTAAATATATTTCAGTATTTCTCCCATGTCACCTCTAAGTCAAAAGTATTGACATTAGATTAAAGGTCAAGGTCAACATTCTCTATTTTGCACCGTTAACTTTTTCGTGTCATATTTTCCTAGAGTGAACATTTAGCCCATTAAAGCAATTTTTGCCAATTTCTCACACAAATCGTCTGGGTCCATTTGAACCGCTAAATATTAACTGATCGTCATGGAAACAGCCATGTTAATTTGTTGGCCAGATCCTCTTCTCGGTTTTTTAGGTTATAGTACAAATTGTGATCTGTTGATTGACCAGAACACATACAAAAATGAAGTTAATAATCCATCTCGTCCCCTAAATATTAAACCATTTATTTGTAAATAACTAATACTAGGTATCGTCTTTGGCCAGCACCAAATCTACATGCAAAATTTCGTGATGATTTGTCCATAACTGAAATCGGATATAACGACGGTGAAGGGGCTGGCGAAATTGGTCACTATAAGCAATATCAAATGAAGGTCAGACGTTTCTTTCGGTACTAGAAAAACATCAGGCAATCCTTTCAAAAATGTTTTTAAAAATATACTTATATATGAGTCTGAGTGTCCAATGACAAACTTTTAATATTAGAAATATGTCAATCTGATAATGTTTATATTTTTTATAAACACTAGGATGTAAAGACATTAAAAAAAAATGTGTAAATATCTTCGATTCTGACTACTGTGGATCTCAAAAAAAAATTCGTGGAAATATAGAATTTCAGTCTTTATTGAGTTGAGATATTCCTTACAGCAATGAAAGTAGCCATTAAAACAATATTCTGCATTTCTCTCTGGTAAAAAGTATTTTCTTTACGAAGAACCGGTATTGCAAAATTACACCCTTTTCGTTATGAAAATTCGCCCATAAAACAGTGGACATAAATATACATAGGGTGGAGAGACGTAGACTATTAAAGCTCCTCGATTTTTCTAAACATTCCTTCGGGCCATCAATATGCCTGGATTTGTTTAAATATTTTTGTGAGATACTAGCATTAGCTTTATCTGAGGCAACCATAATCTGCAAAGATTTTGAAAACTTATTTTCCGGAACCATCAAGCATACATTTTTTAAACAATATTTGTCAGGGTGTTATATAACTTGTGGATTTTGTTTCAAGATTATTTTTTACAAAATATTTTTAAAGGCCTGTATAATGGGTTGTTTTTTTTAGTTTTTGAGGGTAAAATAGACATATTTTTTATCAATTAAATTTATTATATATTTAAAATATATTTTGTGTGGAACCATAACATATTCTTTAAAGAATTGTAGCATATGCTTACTGACTTTACATTTTGCCAAAAACAAACAAAAACTAAAACACAATTTTAGGTGTCATAATTATAATGAATATAGAATGCTGATAAAAACTGAACATCATTATGTCAAAAATGCATTTTGCCAGCAAATATTCCCAAAAAAAAAACTCAATTATAATTCACAAAGAAGAACAGGAAGAAGAGCGACGTATAGGCCAACAACATTTCAGGATAATTCACAAAAAAAAAACAGGAATATACATACACACATTTAATCCCACAATCATACAAAAGCTCAACCGCCACATGTAGTCATTAGAAATGTTATTTCAATTTTATATGATTCCTGTATTTTTGCTTTTGCCACAACTCCTCTATGAGATGACATCCCACAACACACTAACTTCAATTCCACACACAGACGAACATACTCATCCATACACATATATCATATTTATCTTGTTTAGTCCTTGGCTCCTATTTGCCATGAAACTGAGTGCAAATGTAGGAATAGCAACGGTAATTCATAACATTTTTCATCCAAATCCCATATTCCCTTTATGTTTGTTTAATGCTGGTTTTAGTGTGTGTGTGTTTGTTTGTGTGTGTATTTTTTCTTACTTGTGTGTGTCTTAATTTTTATTTATTTTCTTTGTTTATATTTTTCCACGCCTTATATAGGCCTTGAAAACTGAATCTTTAAAAAATCCACGCCTTATATAGGCCTTGAAAACTGAATCTTTAAAAAAATCCACGCCTTATATAGGCCTTGGAGAAATATTCTTAAAAAAATCCACGCCTTATATAGGCCTTGGAGAAATATTCTTTAAAAAATCCACGCCTTATATAGGCCTAGGAGAAATATTCTTTAAAAAATCCACGCCTTATATAGGCCTATGAGAAATATTCTTTAAAAAATCCACGCCTTATATAGGCCTTGGAGAAATATTCTTTAAAAAATCCACGCCTTATATAGGCCTTGAAAACTGAATCTTTAAAAAATCCACGCCTTGGATAGGCCTTGAAAACTGAATCTTTAAAAAATCCACGCCTTGGATAGGCCTTGAAAACTGAATCTTTAAAAAATCCACGCCTTGGATAGGCCTTGAAAACTGAATCTTTAAAAAATCCACGCCTTGGATAGGCCTTGAAAACTGAATCTTTAAAAAATCCACGCCTTTGATGGCCCTTGAAAACTGAATCTTTAAAAAATCCACGCCTTTGGTGGCCCTTGAAAACTGAGTCTTTAAAAAATCCACGCCTTTGATGGCCCTTGAAAAATGAATCTTTAAAAAATCCACGCCTGGGTAAGGCCTTGAAAAATGAATCTTTAAGAAATCCACGCCCTTTCAGGCCTTGAAAAATGCATCTTTAAAAAATCCACGCCTTATATAGGCTTTGAAAAATGAATCTTTAAAAAATCCACGCCCTTTATTTGCCTTGAAAAATGCATCGTTAAAAAATCCACGCCTTATATAGGTCCATGTCCTTCTACCGAACTTAATATACCCTCCAATTGAGCTACACCCATAAAAGAAGATCCTGCCTTTATTTCAAACTTGAAGTTCATGATTCAGCTTCTGTTGATACTGACGCTGATGATGATGAGGACTTCGAGGATATGTTTGCCGGAGTGTGGCTCTGTGTGTGTGCCATGAAAACATGCAATTTATAGCATTTTTGTAGTGTGAAATCATAGTTTATGCACTTCTTGAATGCTACTCACAAGCAGAATACGAAAACAGTACAACTTCGTCATTTTCGGACCCGTTTTTTTTCCTTTTTTTCTTTCATTTCTCTTCAAAAGAAAAAGATAAGTGAGCAGTCATGCCAACAGCTATGCTGCAACACTTAGGCACAGGCACACTCACACACATACTCACTTCTATATCGGTGGCATTTGTTCCTTATATTCGTTTGGGTCTCAACAGGATAATTCATTCCATGCTACCATGGAATGGTCGGAACATTTCACCCTCCTACCTCCTGCAGTCTTGATAACTTAGTTAAGTGTTCACATTTGTCAGTTCGCTTCATTTAACACCGAAATGCAATGAAATGAACACGAAATGGCCAAATGAAAGACCGAACGACCAGCCAACAGATCCAACGTCCCACCGACCGACAGCAGCATTTTTGAACAAAAAAAAAAAACAAGCTTCGAAGATAACATGGAGTCATTGTCGGAACGAAAAGAAAAAAAAATCTATCAAAAAGAAACAACGATGAGCAGCAGGAACAAAGGAAGTGCTCTCATTCTTTTAATAGGCATAGAGCCAGTAACAACAACAACAAGGAGAATAATGCAGGCAACAATAACAACAACAGCAACACCATCGTAACATTGAACATAAAAATGAACTATGAAATTAACAATGGCTCAAAAAAACTGCAACAAATGGCGAAATGTGATAGGTCTTAATGCGGAAACGGATATGATTTCTGATATGATGACTGGCTGACTAGCTGGCAGGTTGGCTGGCAGGCTGCCTGGCAAATAGGCTAAAAATCCATAAAACATTGATGATGAATATCTGGCAAACGGAGGATTTATTGGAATCATCATCGTCATCATCCGAAGGAATGGCCTAATAGAATATTCCGAATAATAATAAATGTGGCGTAGTTTTAAAATGCATTAAAGGCGGATGCAACATCATAACCCGGGCTGAATTAATAAAAGGATAGAATGATAGGTACATTAACACGATTCTATCTTTAAACAATAGTTTATGGAGACCTATATGAGGCGTGGATATATTAAAGATATATTAAAGGATATATTAAAGGATAAAATTTTTTCAAATATTTTAAAATAATATATTTTCATATAAGCCGCGGCTTTTTTAAAGAATATTTTTTCAAGGCCTATTCTATTGTTAAATAATATTTTATGGGGACCTATATGAGGCGTGGATTTTTCAAAGAATAATTTTTCAAGGCCTATACAAGGCCTGTAGGGTATAAAAATACACGCCTTAATTTTTATACCCTACACAACTATGTTGTCAGGGTATCATAGCTTTGTGCAGCCCCAAGAGTTTGTAACGCCGCGAAATATTGGTTCTGGACCCACCTTTATGTATACAGATCGTCATATCTCGACTAGCTGAGTCTATCTAGTCCGTCCGTCTGTCTATTATAATTTGTAAACACGATACAGAACACTTCACGAAATTTTGAATGTAGGATGGGTTCTGCCCAATGATGACCCCTATTGTTTTTGGTAAAGATCGGTTAATATTCAGAGGATGAAATGGACCAAATACTAATTTTTTGTCGGGTTTTCTGGTCGCTCCCGAGGCCGCAATTTTGGGTCAAATATCGCGAATGTTCACATGGAGAAGGGGATTGGACCAAGAAATAAGCATGCCTGTTTTGATAAAGATCGGTCAATATTTAGCGGGTCAAATGGATCCTGACTTTTGGATGTAAAACTACAAAATTTGTATATATTTACACCTGAACGGCATATATCCGGGAAGTCGATAGTATATCCAAGAGGAGTGGTTGGCCTTTAAATTGACACTAATTATATTGTCGTATATATTCGGATGTGGGAGTTACGCATAAATATTTACAGGTGCTTACATATTCAGATATTATTTAGTAAACTATTATCACACTGGAGAGCGGAAATATAGCGCTTATCGCTGGAATTTTCCATGAGGATCCAGGTATGGTCAAGGACTACGCTTATAATGTTCGGTGATGATCAGATAGTAATTTTGGAATGAAGTGGACCGAAAACTTAATTTTGTTTTTTTTTCGAGACGATATATAGGCCACAATTATAAGCCGAACATCACGGAAAAGGGAATATGGACAATGACTGTACTGAATATTAGTAATATTCTGAAAATATGTCAGTGTAAGGAAGCGGTGCTGTTGACCTCTAATCGGGCAAGAGGGTGCAACCATCACGAAATATTGCCCAGGCTCGGAATAAAATTCCGCAAAAAGTTAGAGTTCCGTGGTGGTTGTATAGGGTATCGTTAATATCTGTAGATGTTAAATTGCAAACAAAGAACAGGTGGCATTTATAATACGATTTGGATGAAATTTGGCACAAGTCACTTATTTGGCCCAAGGACGAATCCTATTGAAATTGAGGAAAATCGTTTCAGATTTAGATATAGCTCCCGTATATATTTTCGTCCGATTTCAGGTAAATGGTGCCCCAAAGCCCCTATATATCTTTCGATTTGCACGAAATATATATATATATTGAGTCAAGAAGGATGTGTGCTAAGTTTCGTGAAAATCGGTACAAATTTAGATATAGCTCCCATATATAATTTCGTCCGATTTCAGGTAAATGGTGCCTCAAAGTCCCTATATATCTTTCGATTTGCACGAAATTTTGCACAGCGCACTTAATTGAGTCAAGAAGGATGTGTTCGTGAAAATCGGTTCAGATTTAGATATAGTGCCCATATATATTTTCGTCCGCTTTGAGGTAAATGGTGCACGAGAGTCCTTATGTATCACTCGATTTTCACAAAATTTGCCACAGAGCACTTAATTGAGTCTGGAATGATGTGCGCTAAGTTTCGTGAAAATCGGTTCAGATTTAGATATAGTGCCCATATATATTTTCGTCCGCTTTGAGGTAAATGGTGCACGAGAGTCCTTATGTATCACTCGATTTTCACAAAATTTGCCACAGAGCACTTAATTGAGTCTGGAATGATGTGCGCTAAGTTTCGTGAAAATCGGTTAAAAGTTTGATATAGCTCCTATATATATATATATATATATTTTTTTTTTTTTTTTTTTTTTTTTTTTTTGTACGATTTTAAGTAGATGGTGCAACAAAGTCCTTATATATCTTTCTATTTCCTCAAAGTTTGGTGTTTCGATTTTTGTGATTCCGATGTTTTGAAATCAAAAGTATCTATATCTCTTTCGATTTCCTCAAAGTTTGGCACAGTAAATATAGCTCCCATATATACTTTCGTCAGATTTAAAATTAATGATGCAGCAAAGCCCCTATATATCATACGATTTGCAAGAAATTGGGTATTTCATGAAAATCGATTTAGATATATCTGCCATATACATATTCGTCGGATTTTACGTAATTGTTCACCGAGGAGCCTACGTCTATGGGGTTTTATAATAGGTTAAATATCTATGTAATTTCGCCTGATTAAATTTCACAGGATATTGCATATATTAGCGCCTCTTGTATGTACCCATAGTGGTGAAGGGTATCATATAGTCGGCCTGGCCCGACTTTTGAACTTTCCTTACTGGGTTATGAATATTTTAAATTAGATTTAATGAGCGATTTTTCGTTTACCACCCACCTGAATACTGAAGCTCTGAATATTGAAGCCCACCTGAAGCTCTGAAAGTAGGCTGGGTGGTCCCGCTACTGAAACTTACGAAAGATGCCAGTAGAGGTGAATCGTTAGGGTCGAATATGAAAATATCCACCACAGCTCACTACTTCGGCGGCTGAAATAAACTTCGCGCTGAACATAATGTTCGATGGGGAAAAGATTCCGACCTCCAATTACATCAAGAATATTGATATAACATTCTCCAGACATTTCGTCTGAGGAAGCCATCCTTATTTGAGAAGAGTTGAGAAGTTGGACAGAATTCCTCATGTCGATGGCTGGCAGAACTTGGACCGCTGGGTGGACCCGCTACTGAAGCATACGAAAGATGCCAGCAAAGGTGAATCGTTAGAGTCGAATATGAAAATATCCACCACCAAATTCTCAGCCACACTGCTCATTGGGCGGCTGAAATAAAGTTCTCGCTGAACATAATGTTCGATGGGGAAAATATTCCGACCTCCAATTACATCAAGAATGTTGATATAACATTCACCAGACATTTCGTCTGAGGAAGCCACTCTTATTTGAGAAGACCGGAGAAGTTGGACAGAAGTCCTCATGTCAATGGCTGACAGGACTTGGTCCACTGGGTGGACCCGTTACTGAAGCTTTCGAAAGATGCCAGCAGAAGTGAATCGTTAGGGTCAAATATGAAAATATCCACCACCAAATTCACAGCCACACTGCTCATTACTTGGGCGGCTGAAATAAAGTTCCCGCTGGACATAATGTGTGATGGGGAAAAGATTCCCACCTCCTAATTACATCAAGAATGTTGATATAACATTCGCCAGACATTTCGTCTGAGGAAGCCATTCTTATTTGAGAAGACCTGAGAAGTTGGACAGAATTCCTCATGTCGATGGCTGGCAGATCTTGGACAACTGCGTAGGTGGAATTGTTGAACTTTTATCAATTAATTCACCCAATTACGAATATAAGCGATAAAGAAATTGGAATTTAGACTTGCGAGAACGTCGACCTAAAAACTGAAACTAGGCGTATAATCAGGACACCACAGGATTATCTTCATGAGGAGGCGAAGACACAACCAAATTCTGCATCCTCAACATTTGGTTGTGTCTTCGTCTAATCATGAAGATGATCCTGTTTGGATATTATCGTAGGAACACGACTTCCAACATCTCTAATTACTTGTCCAGATTTACTTCAGCGTGAGTTGTGTTGTGATGTTCGGCCTATAATTGTGGCCTTAATAGATCAACTCAAAAAAACAACAACAAAAAAATTAAGTTATCGATCCACTTCATCCCAAAATTATTATATGATCATGACAGAAAATTATAGGCGTTGTCCTTGACCTTAACTGGAATGGAAAATTTCAAAGCGATCAGAGCTATGTTTCCGCCCTCTAGTGTGGTAATGGGTTACTAAAAAATATCTCTGTAAATAAGCACCTGAAAATATTTAAGTGTAATTCCCACATCTGAGTACATACGACCATATATTTGATATCAATTTTAAAGTCAACCACTCTTCTTGGATATACTATCAACTTTTCGGGTCTATGTCCTTCAGGGTCAAATATATACACCATAGAATACAAAAATTTGTAATTTTTCACACAAAAGTCAGTGTCCATATGACCCGCTAAATATTGACCGATTTTTGTCAAAACACGCATGATTATTCTCCATGTGAAATTTAGCCATGCTCGGGACATAATTGCGGCCTCTGGATCGATCAGAGAAACCAACAATAATGAAGTATTTGGTCCATTTCATCTTCTAAATATTAACCGATCCTTACCAAAATCCATAGGGGTCTTAATTGGCTAGAACCCATCGTACATGCAAAATTTCATGAAGATTGGTCCATAACTGTGGCCTGTATTTTGTTTACAAATTATGATGGTGGGTCTAGGACCAATATTTCGCGGCGTTACAAACTCTTGAGGCTGCAGAAAGCTACAATACCCTGACAACATAGTTGTGTAGGGTAAAAAAATGCACGCATCTTATGAGCCCTTGAACAATATCTTTAAAAAATCTTTTCCCGATTTTAAATCCCATAAAAATCTATCCATCCCAGAAATCCCCTTCTGCCTTCCCCGTATAATATTTTACACAGTGAAAATTTGTTATTAGTTTTTGTTCGCACTTACCTTTAGCAGATAAATTCAAATATATTAATAAAAATATCCATGAGTATTTATTAAGTCCTTTTGTTGTCAGTAACGGTAGTAGTTGAAGAGGACGATAGCGACGATGACAATGTTGCCACAATGTTAAAATGCTGGTGGTGGTGGTCGTGTTGGTGGCAGCGACTGTGGTGGTGGTGTTGATGCTGGAGCTGCAGTTACTGCCCGCATTGCAAATGTTGCTGGTGGTGCATGTGATAAAATTGTTGTTCGTATCCACCTGATAATGCTGTGGGTGTTCGGTTAGCAAGGGCAATGACAGCTGCTGCTGATAGTGGCGTTGTTCTTGTTGTGTGTGTAACTTGAGCTCCATCAGATTTTTTCGTGGCCTGGGAAATTTCCCATGGAATATTTTTTCATGAATTGCATTATTTTGCGTTACTATGGATGATGAGGTTGTGGTGGAACCTCCGCCTGATGCTACTGCTTCGCCATTTACTGCTATTGCGGGAGATGATGATGCTGCTGCAGACTGTTCTGTTTGTGATAACCCTGCTGGTAGTGGTGGTCGGGGCCATGGTGTTACTGATTCTGATGCTGATAATGTTTCATGTTTTTGTTGTTGCTGTTGTTTTTGTCTTCTTTGTATAATTGGCAGTGTTGTGGCAGCAATAACAGCCCTCGCAATCTGCTGTGCGGTTTGTGACAATGCGGTTTTCACATGACCATACAGTGTTGCAATTGTGGTCAAACTTAAATGTACTACACATAAAATGAGCACTTGCCACATCATAGCTGGTAGATGGCTGTGGTCCTTCGAGTGGGTGTTGCCGTTCACTTTTTCCAAACAACTGCTAATCCCACTTTGGGGTGGTTCAACAAAGCTTTCGTAGGTAGAAGATAAATTTCGACTTAGTTGTAGATCGGGTTGATTATGCAATTTTGTATGATGTGTCATTTGTTGTTGTTGCTGCTGCTGGTGTGGGGCCAGTGTTGCCACCTGTGGGAAATCTACAAATGGCGTGGCATTATTTTCTAATGATATCTGCAAAAGCTCTGGAGGCTGACTCAATAATGGTTCTTTGAATTGTTGTTGTTCTTCTTCTTGATGTCTTATGTGATAAAGCTTTCTGGGAGACCTTTGAAGCTTTTGAAATTTTCTTTTTCTTTTACGCCGCAAATAACGTCTGCATAAAGCCAGTCTTTGTTTCAAATCATTTCTTAAACATCTTCTTGAAGCTACTGAAAGCTTTCCACCACTGAAAGCTTTACAAAAGCTATGCCTGCAATTTAAATCGCCATAACAATTTGTTGGACCATTACAATTATTATTAACGGTGATGGTGAAGCGATTTGTGCCACCAAAGCTTTCGTGGAGCTTTTGTGCAAAAGTCTTATCGTTCTTTTCAATTAAAGACAACA
>NW_026875571.1:0-17671 GCF_032173495.1 Musca vetustissima | reverse complement strand
GGGTTTGTTGCTTTTCATTCGTCTTCATAGCTGTTTTGATGGCGCTAAAATTAACCTGAAGTGAATTACAGGCAAATTGACATAGAACACATACACCAACATCAAGATATCAACTTAATATTTGGCGGGACGGATATATCAAAAAATCAAAGTAAATGCAAATAACATAAAGTGTGGCATAACGCCGCTTGCTGCAGGCAAAATACAAAAAATGGCAACAACACAAACAACAGAAATGTTATTGCCTTGTAGCGGAAGAAATTGTGTTGTGGGCGTGGTATATAACCCGCCCACACTGCGGATTCTTTGGTTTCATCTTCCAAGGTAAATGTTACAAGCCACTATTGGTTTGTTGTTAGTGTTTATTCTTGCAACATAGCTTTCACAATAAATACAGTGAAATTGAATAGAACACACACACACAGGGTATGTGTGTATAAGTCCTCACATATGTTGTGAACAATATGGGTGTATGTATTTTTCACTTTATTATATAAAAATTGATTGAATTAGTAGTTATGCAGTATGTTGGGTTTTACTGTTCACCGATCTGTTACTCTGTTAGATGAGCTGAACCATCTTTTTGGGTGAATGGATTTATTACTAATTAATAAATCTCAAGTTACATTTGATTGAGATTTGATAATACATCAAATATAATATGGGAAAATAGAATAATTGCAAATCAAATATTTCATACTTAGTTTGCTAGCTATAGGTACACCTTCTGCATCTTCTGCAACATTATGGGGAAGAAATTAGAGATTTATGATAATTATGTTGTAAGTAATGAAGAAATATGATGTATAATAAGTATGAATTACTTTCACAGACTTGGATTTTTTAAAGGATTTTTTGGATTTTATATATGGGCTATAAAAGTCGAGGATTTTATATTTTTTTGTACTTTAAATGACCTATATACGACATGGATATAATAAAAAAAAAAATATTTTTTCAAATCCTATATAAGGCGTGGGTATTTTTTCAATGGCCTATTTTTTAAGGGCCAACTGAGGCGTGGATTTGAGGCGTGGATTTATTAAAGAATATTTTTTAAGGGCCAACTGAGGCGTGGATTTATTAAAGAATATTTTTTAAGGGCCAACTGAGGCGTGGATTTATTAAAGAATATTTTTTAAGGGCCAACTGAGGCGTGGATTTATTAAAGAATATTTTTTAAGGGCCAACTGAGGCGTGGATTTATTAAAGAATATTTTTAAGGGCCAACTGAGGCGTGGATTTATTAAAGAATATTTTTTAAGGGCCAACTGAGGCGTGGATTTATTAAATTGAATGCATTTTTCAAGGGCCAATATATTTTCGGTTCAGTGGATTTATTAAGTAGAAATTTGTATATTTTTCATTTTTTAGGTAGCCAATAGTGATTTTAAATAGTGTTTTATCCTTCGATTTGCACGAAATTTGCCATAGCATACTGAATTAAGTCTAGAGTAATGTGTGCTACGTTTCCTGAAAATCGGTTCAGATTTAGATATAGCTCCCATATATATTTTCGTCCGATTTTATGTGCATAGTCCCCCAAAGTCCCTATATATTTTCGATTTAGATGAAATTTGGCATAGCGTACTGAATTGAGTCTAGAATGATGTGTTAAGTTTCGCGAAAATCCGTTCAGATGTAGATATAGCTTCCATATATATTTTCTTCCGATTTTATGTAAATTGTGCTCCAGAGTCCCTATATATCCTTCGATTTTCACGAAATTTGGCACAGCGTGCTGAATTGAGTATAGGATGCTGTGTGATACGTTTCGGGTAAATCAGTTCAGATTTCGATATAGCTCTCACATATACATATATATTCGTCCGATTTAACACTAGAACGCCGAAGGCAGTCATTTTGACCGCTTTCCAATTTCAAGTACAAAAGCAACTGTGCATTTAATGACACTTTTTTTAAATTTAGTGAATTTTTTATAATAAACGTAATTCTATGAGGTACAAAAAGTCACCATATTTTAAAAAAAGTGTCATTAAATGCACAGTTGCTTTTGTACTTGAAATTGCAAAGCGGTCAAAATGACTGCCTTCGGCGTTCTGGTGTTAAGTAAATGGTGCAACAAACTCCTAACATTTATCCAATTAACACTAAATCTTTCCCAGGATATCAATTGGAGACTTAAATGACGTTTTTGCGTTTTGTGGAAATTGGTGCAGATGCAACTTTAGCTTCCGTTTTTTTAAAGTGCGACATACCGAATAGCGTGTATCAATTACGCTATAAATCGTTTTCCATAAATTTGTCCCATGGTACGCAGGCGACACTAAATCTGCCCAAATGGAATTAAATTTATCATAGGTTGCAGAAAGGCATGATTATATTCTTTCGAGAGAACATTGACATGCAATTGTAAGGATACATATGTACAGAACATTGACATGCACTTGTAAGGATACATATGTACAATATATCCAAAATGGTGAAGGGTATCATATAATATATATATAATAATTTTATAAAGAATATTTTTTTTCAAGGACCTATACACGGCGTGAATTTTTCAAGGAATATTTTTCAAATGACCTACATAAGTCGTGGACTCTATAAACATTATTATTGCAATCCCTATATATAAATTGAAGAATCATTGACATTACCTCTTGATTTTTATACCCTACACAACTATGTTGTCAGGGTATTATAGCTTTGTGCAGCCCCAAGAGTTTGTAACGCCGTGAAATATTGGTCCTATACCCACTTTTAAGTATACCGATCGTCATATCTCGACTAGCTGAGTCGATTCAGAAATGTGTGTCCGTCCATCCGTCAATTATAATTTGTAAACACGATACTGGCCACAGTTATGGACCAATCCTCACGAAATTTTGCATGTAGGATGGGTTCTGGCCAATGAAGACCCCTATTGTTTCTGGTAACGATCGGATAATATTTAGGGGATGAAATGGACCATAAACTTTATTTTTTTGTGTGATTTTCTGGTTGCTCCAGAGGCCGCAATTATTGCCCGAATAAACAAAGAATAAACATGCCTGTTTTGATAAAGATCGGTCAATATTTAGCGGGTCAAATAGACCCTGACTTTTGTGTGAAAAATTACAAAATTTGGATTCTATGGCGTATATATTTACTCCTAAAGGACATAGACCCGAGAAGTTGAAGTTGATGAGGAGTGGCTGACCTTTAAATTGAAACCAATTATATTGTCGTATTTACTCGGATGTGGGAGTTACACTTAAATGTTTACAGGTGCTTACGTATTCAGATATTATATAGTAACCCTTACCACACTAGAGGGCGGAAATATAACGCTGATCGATTTGAAATTTTCCATGGGGTTCCAGTTATGGTCAAGGACAGCGCTTGTAATTTTCGGTGATGATCAGATAAAAATTTTGGGATGGTGTGGACCGAAACGTATTTTTTTGCAATTTTTCGAATCGATATATAGGTCACAGTTATAAGCCGATCATCACCATATGCTGAAGTCAATCTGGACAAGTAATAAGAAGGGCTGTACTGAATATTAGTAATATTCGGAAAATATGTCAGTGTATGGGAGATTTGCTGTTGACCTCAAAGAGGGTGCAAATGTCACCAAATATTTCCCAGGCTCGGAATAAACTTCTTTAGAAAGTTAGAACTCTGTCGTAGTTGTGTAGGGTATCGTATGGTCGGCCCCGTCCGACTATAGTGCTCCGCTCACTGGTTTAAATTATAAAAGCCCTATCCTTTGAACGCATAGTTACTATGGTAATGTAATTTGACTTTTGATTTGTAAATAAATTTATATTTTATTAAATTTATTTCTATCCATGCCTACCAGTGTCAATTGCCTTCCTAACTTTATATTTTATTATATTTTACTTAAGAAATTCTTTCGTTTTATTTAATTTTCTTGTTGTGCCTTATGCCATTCAACACACACCCACACACAAATCAAGTGTTTGTCCTTTTTTATTTATTATTAGTTATTGTCCTTTTGTTATTTGATATTGCCGGTTTGTCCTTTTGATCATTTCCATATTTCGTATTTTTTGTTGTTGACCAACAAAACGGAAGTTAGTGAAATATATAACAATATTGGTGGGTCCACAAGGGTAGAAAATTTAATAGTCTCTAAACAAGGCAAAATAGATTTATTTTATTTATTTATCTGAATATAATGCTCTATATTAAATTCTTTATTCAGTAAAGCGGAATAAAATCAATAATAGTCGGATGTGGAAATATAACTTTATAAGGAATAGTTTTTTGAAGGACCTATATAAGGCGTTGATTTTATAAAGAATATTTTTTCAAGGGCCTATAATCAGCGTGGATTGTATGAAGAATATTTTTTTCGAGGGCCTATAAAAGGCTGGTGTTTTATGAAGAATATTGTTTCAAGAACCTTTATAACAAAGCGCGGATTTTATAAAGAATATTTTTTCTTCAAGGGTCCATATAGGTTTTTATAAAGAATATTTTTAAGGGGCCTATATAAGGCGTGGATTTTATAAAGAATATTTTTCAATGGCCTACATAAGGTGTTGATTTTTCATTATCCGAATATCCTGTTCAAAAATTTAGAAAACCGGTTCATTTATTTGGCATTACTATTTATTCTTTTTAGAAAATGATTCGAATGAATCCGACAGTTTACATAATAAGGAATGTATACGGAATTTATTGAAGTACATACATATAGGGTTTTAGTGACAAGAAACGGGTAAAATTGAGAATAGACAATTTAAACGTTATTGTATTGCGGCCTCTGGAGCGCCAAGAAAAAACGACAAAAATTAAGTATTTGGTACATTTCATCCCCTAAATGTTAACCGATCTTTACCAAAAACAATAGGGGTCTTCATTGGCCAGAACCCATCCTACATGCAAAATTTAGTGAAGTTTGGTCCATAACTGTGCCCTGTACCATGTTTACAAATTATAATGGATAGACGGACACACATGTCTTGATCGACTCAGCCAGTCGAGATATGACGATCGATATACTTAAAGGTGGGTCTAGGACCAATATTTCGCGGCGTTACAAACTCTTGGGGCTGCCAAAAGCTATATTACACTGACAACATAGTTGTGTAGGGTATAAAAATATCCTTGAAAAAATCCCAACATGTTTATGAAAATACAATTGTCCTGGTAGCACTTTTGTATACCTTTTACTGCACTTTGGTACAGGGTATTATGTCTCTGTGCATATGTTTGTAACAGACAAAAGGAATCGAAGTAGACCCATTGTTCCTTTTGAGAATATGCATAGAATCACTTTCTGGGTAGATTTATGCATGTCCGTCCGTCTGTTTGTGTTGAATTGTAAACAAATTTAGCGCAGCTCATTTATTTGGCAATTTGCAAAGTTTTGTAGAAATCGGTTTAGATTTAGATATACCTCCCATATATAGTTTCGTCCGATTTTATGTAAATGGTGCACCAAAAGTCCAAGGTTAGTCCTATTGATACAAGATTCTGCACAACGTATTGTATTAGGTTCAGATTAATGTATGCGAAGTTTTGTTGAAATCGGTTCAGATTTAGATATAGCTCCCATATATATTTTTGTCCAATTTAATGTAAACGGTACACCACAGTCCCTAGAGTCTAACGATTTGCACGAAATTCGGCCCAGCGCACTAACTGAGTTAAGGAAGGTATGTGCTAAGTTTCGTGAAAATCGGTTTATATTTAGATATAGCTCCCATATATTTTTTCTTCCGATTTTATGTAAATTGTGCACTAAAGACTCAAAGTTTGTCGGTCAGGGTATTATATAGTCGGCACTTGATCGATTTATGCATGTCCGTCCACCCGTCCGTCTGTCTGTCCATGTTGAATTGTAAACAAATTATAGGTCGCATTTATGATCCGATTTGGATGAAATTTGAAATTGGGAAAAATCGGTTCAGATTTAGATATAGCTCCCATATATATTTTCGTACGGTTTATGTAAATGGTGTACCAAAGTCAATATATATCATTCGATTTCCATGAAATTTGGCATAGCGTAATGAATTAGGCCTAGAATGATGTGTGTTAAGTTTCGTGAAAATCGGTTGAGATTTAGATATAGCTCTCATATATATTTTCGTTCGATCTTATATATATGGTGTACCAAAGTCGAGATATATCATTCGATTTCCATGAAATTTGCCATAGCGTACTGAATTAAGTCTAGAATGATGTGTGTTAAATTTCGTGAAAATCGGTTCAGATTTAGATATAGCTGTCATATATATTTTCATCCGATCTTATGTATATGGTGTACCAAAGTCAATATATATCATTCGATTTCCATAAAATTTGGCATAGCATACTGAACTGAGTCTAGAATGATGTGTGTTAAGTTTTGTGAAAATCGGTTCAGATTTAAATATGGCTCACATATATATTTTCGTCCGATTTAGTGTAAATGACGCACCAAAGCCCCTATATATCTTTCGATTTGCACTAAATTTTGTATAGGGTACGAAATTGACTCTAGAATGATGTGTGCTAAGTTTCGGGAAAATCGGTTCAGGTTTAGATGTAGGTTCCATATATGTTTTTGTCCGATTCTTTGTAAATCGTGCATTAATGACCCTAAATATCTTAGTTTCATAAAAATCGGTTTAGCTTTTATATAAATTATTCACTAAAGTTCCAAAGGTTGTTCGATTGGCACAACATTTTGCAAAACGAGCTGAAATTTATGTAAATTAATCATGCAATGTTTCATAGATTTCCGAACGATATGTCGTACATATAAGCATATCTTGTATGTACCCATAGTGGTGAAGGGTATTATATAGTCGTCCCGCCCGACTTTTGAAATTTTCTTACTTGTTTATAATGAATTCAATAATTCCCCTTGGCCAATATTTACCCAATAGATACACCTGATTGCACATATATTAATGTTGCCATATAAAATACTACTTTTTTTCCAACCCCCCTTCCCCCTCTCATAATTCCTCTTTATGAATTTATGTCCATTTTTTCATTTCACATTGCATGTTCTTGAAACATTTAATTGCCCTAGGCCATAAAGAAAAAAATCATGTTTTTTTTTGCCTACAACTCAATTCCGTTATTTTTTCTCTCTCCCTATCCTTGTTTAAATCTCTCAAAGAAATACCTTTGCTGAAAAATTGAGTCTTTAGAATTTTCCATAAACACTTGCAAAAATATGTTTCAGAAGAATTCTTGTCCTTAATCTGACCTTAAACCAAATTATTTGAATTTCAAATACTTTAAGCCTCCATCCCTCCATCCCCCTTCCCTCCCCAAAATAGTTACTTCAGTTGCAAAAGTCCATAAAAAATATTAAGACATTCGGTTTGTTTGATTATTAAATAACAATAATTTAATATATAACATAGAAATATTCATTCCATTCAATAATAATAACAAGATATTGATCCTTGTAAATATATATATATATATATAGGAAGCTTGAAATTGTCTATGGGCATTTCATTAAAATGACAATGGCGTGGTAGAGTTACTTTTGAAGGAGGGTATTTTTGAAGCAAACAATGATTTTTTATATCATAGAAATATGTATTTAATATTTGTCTATAGGGGAGAAAAGTGGCATTTTAAACCCACCCCCATAGCCATACGAAGTTACGCCCCTGTTCCTCTCTATTTCTTCCGCTTCTTCATTTCCTCAATAGGAAGTTACATCAATGGAGCAAACAAGAAAAATTCCAATGAGCTAAAACGGAATTTTCTTGTAATCTTCAATATTTTTGTTTGTTGTTATTATTATTATTGTAATTGCTGTTGTTGTTATTGTTGTTGTTGTTCTTATTAAAATACTTTCATTACTTCCTAAACGTCTGCGGCCATAGGTCCCACAGGGAATTTGGCAGAGTAATTGTTTTCTTATGGCCATCATCTGTCTGTCTGTATTGTAATACCTCCTGATTCGAATGTTGTTTTAGGCTTCAAAAGGATTTGTGTGCATGTGTGTGTGTAAGTTGCTTGTTTGCCGACGTGTTTGTTATAGACTTCAAACGGAAAATATTTTCTGTCGTTTTTTTTCGGTTTCCATAAAAGTTTGTTGGGAACCCTTAATTTTTTTTTCTTCTTTTTGTTGGCACTGTTTGTTGTATTGCCGACAAGGAAATGTAAACAAAACCAAAAAAATATTGTAAATATTTCCGAAAAAATCTGTTTACTTTAAGAATTGAAGCGTTTTAAATATTAAATGGTATACGAAATTGAGCTTGAAACGAAATTTTGATTTGCGATTTCAATAGCAGGCTAAATTGAAGACTTAATAAAACAAGGATATATTTTCAAGGATCTATACAAGGCGTGGATTTGCAATGAAAACTTTTTCTCGGACCTACACAAGGGCGAGGATTTTTAAAGAATATTTTTCAAGGCTCTATACAAGGCGTGGATTTTAAAAGAATAGTTTTTCCAGGACCAATACACGTGCGAGGACTTTTAAAAAATATTTTTCCAGGACCTATTTAGGCGTGAATTTTAAAAGAATAGTTTTTACAGGACCAATACAGGTGCGAGGACTTTTAAAAAATATTTTTCCAGGACCTATTTAGGCGTGGATTTTAAAAGAATATGTTTCCCTAGACCTGTACAAGGTGTGGATTTTTAAAAAATATTTATCCAAGACCTTTACAACCTATTGAAATTGGGAAAAATCGGTCAGATTTAGATATAGCTCTCATATATATTTTCGTGCGATTTAATGTAAATGGTGCACCAAAGTCCCTATATATCTTTCGATTTGCACAAAATTTGGTATAGCGTACTGAATGGAGCCTAAGTGGCGTCTGCCTATTTTCATGAAAATCGGTCCAGATTTACATATACCTCCCTTATATTTTTCGTCCGATTTAAGGTAAATGGTGCACCAAAGTCCCTATATATATTTCGATTTGCACGAAATTCGGCATAACATACTGAATTGAGCCTAGAGTGATGTCTGCCAAATTTCGTGAAAATCGGTCCAGGTTTAGATATACCTCCCATATATATGTTCGTCTGATTAAATGTAAATGGTGCACCAAAGTCCCTATATATCTTTCGATTTGCACGAAGTGAAATCGGTTCAAATTTCGATATAGCTTCTACATCTGACCAAATGAAAAATTTAGTATCGGTTGCAGAATGACATGTTTATGGATCCAATTTCATTTTACTGGTCCTTTAAAAATGCGACGTCTGTTAGGATTCATTTGCTGAATATATCCAAAGAGGTGAAGGGTTTCATATAGTCGACCCCGTTCGACTTTACTTCTTTCCTTACTGGTTTAAAATATATTCTTTCAGGGACCCATACAAGTCATACATATTACAATTACATAAAATTTTTAAAGAATATATTTTTCCAGGACCTATACAAGGCGTCGATCTTTAAAGAATATTTTTTCCATTTTTCCGACCTACACAAGGCATGGGTTTCTTTCTAAATAATATTTTTCCATGACCTATACAAGTCGTAGATTTTTAAAGAATATTTTTCAAGGGCACATACAAGCCGTGGATTCTTTAAAGAATATTTTTTATGGACCTATACAAGGCGTGGATTCTTTAAATAATATTTTTTCAAGGACCTATACAAAGCATGGATGTTTAACGAACATTATTTCGAGGACCTCTACAAAGCGTAGATTTCTAAAGAATATTTTTTAGGCTATAAAAAGCGTGGATTTTTAAAGAATATTTTTTCCACGACTTATAAAAGGCGTGGATTTTAAAGGAATATTTTTCCAGGACCTACACAAGGTTGGATTTTTAAGGAATAACTTTTCCAGGACCTACATAAGGTTGGATTTTTAAGGAATAACTTTTCCAGGACCTATACAAGGTGTGGATTTTTTAAGAATAATTTCTCCACGACCTATACAAGGCGTGGATTTTTTAAAGAATATTTCCTCCACGACCTATACAAGGCGTGGATTTTTTAAAGAATATTTTCTCCACGACCTATACAAGGCGTGGATTTTTTCTTACCGCCCCAATACTCAGATACCGAAAATTGAATATAATATTATATTAAGTGTATGTCAAGTGACAATGTATGCCGGCCATAAAGCATTTAAGTATCACTTGACAATTTGCAATTCACTCGGCTGGCCATAAATTATTATTCGATATGCATAACGGGTGACCTTCTGAACTTAAACCACAGGAAAATGTCACATAGCTGGTGGGAAGGCAGGCAGGCAGGCGAGCCAGCAAAGCACTTGGAACCATTTATTACTTTTAAAGAACAACTTCCTACAGTCACACCATTTGGTGGTGTCGTCGTCGCCGCCATCATCATCATCATCACCTCCACAACAACAGCCACAAAAGAAATGCTAATGGTTTGATGTTGTTGTCGCTGTTGCTGTCATTGTAATCATCACGGAGTAAAGGAGCCAGGAAGTAGTAGCAGCAGTAGTCGAGAGAGAGAGAAAAAAACCCATAGTTACTGTGGCCACTGATTGCGGTGATTGTTCCAAAAAGACTGTTGAGTCACTTTTCACTTGCCTGATAGCGTGACTTTGGGTTGGTTGGGGTTTGGCACCTCCCCATCACAGGCTCGTTTCAGCGAAATAGCCGGGGTGCTTGTCATTAAGTATTCATTCATCATTCGGTTATCCATAATCTGACTTACAATGCGACGAACATCTGGAGGCATGAATAGAGTCCATGCACTTACACACTCACACGCACACACACACACTTACATAAATACATACATTTGGCGAGATTTAATCTGCTTAAGTTTCTGTCATATGATTCCCTTGGTAGAGTTGGCGGAGGATGGATGAATGTCTGACTGCCACAGAGGATGGGTAAAGGATCCAAAATGGAAATGGGAAATATTGAAGATTTATAAAAATGCTGGAATATGCAAACGGATGTGGAAAGGGAAGTAACTTCGTTTCTTTCTTTTTTCTTTAGTAATCAGAAATCAGTCTTAATATTTTGTTATTGTTGCTGATGTTGTTGTGGTCTTTGTCAATGAAGTCGAATTTGTTTAGCTGGCTTGATTTGTGTATTTAGACACAAATCTTGACATGTCTGTTTGACATTTGGTCATAAGTCTACATGTATTTTCATTCGGTTGATGCTGATTTTCTTGATGGTGCTTAAGGGAATTCATAATCAGAGTGGAGGAGGGAATGTCATCAGAGAGTTCACAGAAGAAGAGATAATGGATATACTTCATTTTAATTGACCTTTCAAAATCCCATAAACACTAACAGAAAAGAGATTTTTAGGGAATTATATAAACCCTAGTAGTTTTAATGTAATCGAAATATAATACAATTAAACCAACTCATTAAAAATCCACACTTCTTAGAGGTGCTTAAAAATATTTGTTTAAGATCCTTGAAAAATATTCTTTAAAAACCAGTAAGGAAAATAGTAAAGTCGGGCTGGGCCGACTATATGATACCCTTCACAATATAAATCCACGCCTTGTATAGGTCCTTGAAAAAATATTCTTTTATATAGGTCCTTGAAAAAATATTCTTTTATATAGGTCCTTGAAAAAATATTCTTTTATATAGGTCCTTGAAAAAATATTCTTTTATATAGGTCCTTGAAAAAATATTCTTTGATAAATCCACGCCTTGTATAGGTCTTTGAAAAAATATTCTTTTATATAGGTCCTTGAAAAAATTTTCTTTTATATAGGTCCTTGAAAAAATATTCTTTTATATAGGTCCTTGAAAAAATATTCTTTTATAAATCCACGCCTTGGCAAGACATTGAAAAAATATTTTTTATAAATCCACGCCTTGGCAAGTCCTTGAAAAAATATTCATTTATAAATCCACGCATTGGCAGGACATTGAAAAAATATTCTTTTATAAATCCACGCATTGGCAGGACATTGAAAAAATATTCTTTTATAAATCCACGCCTTGGCAGGACATTGAAAAAATATTCTTTTATAAATCCACGCCTTGTATAGGTCCTTGAAAAAATATTCTTTTATAAATCCACGCCTTGTATAGGTCCTTGAAAAAAATATTCTTTTATAAATCCACGCCTTGTATAGGTCCTTGAAAAAAAGTATTCTTTTATAAATCCACGCCTTGTATAGGTCCTTGAAAAAAAGTATTCTTTTATAAATCCACGCCTTGTATAGGTCCTTGAAAAAAAATATTCTTTTATAAATCCACGCCTTGTATAGGTCCTTGAAAAAAATATTCTTTTATAAATCCACGCCTTGTATAGGTCCTTGAAAAAAATATTCTTTTATAAATCCACACCTTGTTGAGGGCCCTGAAAAAATATAATTTTATAAATCCACGCCTTGTTGAGGGCCCTGAAAAAATATAATTTTATAGGTCCTTGAAAAAAATATTCTTTAAAAAATCCACGCCTTGTATAGGTCCTTGAAAAAAATATTCTTTTATAAATCCACGCCTTGTATAGGTCCTTGAAAAAATATTCTTTTATAAATCCACGCCTTGTATAGGTCCTTGAAAAAATATTCTTTTATAAATCCACGCCTTGTATAGGTCCTTGAAAAAATATTCTTTTATAAATCCACGCCTTGTATAGGTCCTTGAAAAAATATTCTTTTATAAATCCACGCCTTGTATAGGTCCTTGAAAAAATATTCTTTTATAAATCCACGCCTTGTATAGGTCCTTGAAAAAATCTTCTTTTATAAATCCACGCCTTGTATAGGTCCTTGAAAAAATATTCTTTTATAAATCCACGCCTTGTATAGGTCCTTGAAAAAATATTCTTTTATATTCTTGAATCCGCGGCTTTAATAGGTCCCGAAAAAATATTGTTTAATAAATACACGCATGTTTTGGTACTTGAAAAAATATTTTTTAATATATCCACACCATGTATAGGTCTTAAAGAATAAATTCTTTAAACATCCACTCCTTATATAGGTCATGAAGAAATTATCTCTAAATTCCACACTGTTTATAGGTCATAAAAAAATATTCTTTAAACACCCACTCATATGGTAGGCTTTCGAAAAAGATTTTTTAAAAAATCTCCGCCTATGGTTGACCAAACAATGCCAACAAATTTATGCTTAACACAATTCTTCGATACAGATTCAAAAGTATTTAATATTCCATTACTTAGCAATTTTTTTTTTTCATCATTCTATTTTTTTCCTAATCCATTTAAAATGTTTAATTTATTTTCATTCTTTTATTTTTTCTAGCTTAAGAAATTCATTCTACCTCCAATCCCCCTGTACTGACATAGAATGATTGATTTCTTAACCTCCTGAAAAAAACACACACACACAAATCTGAACTTACATTAAAAGTCAACAAATGTTATGGCAGGAACTTGTCGGCGAGTCGAACATTTAATGGAACAACGAATTTTAATCTTCATTTATGGAAAGTAATCGCTGAGCGAATGGTGTAACAAAGTGTTATTTGTGTTAGTGTTGGGGGATTTACATTTGTATTTGTGTTTTTCTTTTATTTTTTTTTTTCTTATTTTGTGTGTTACAAACAGCTGGATAATTTTAATGAAACTTCGACTCCATTTTCACTCAAACTCATTTTTCCCATAGTCCTCCTAGCCCGTAGCCGGAGAAAAAAACACCATAACGCAGCCATTGTATTGGAATAAAATGTTGTTGCTTTAATCGATTTTATGGCCAAGCTAAAAGCATCTCATTGTTCCCTCTTATGAACAGATGAAAATGGGACGACCCCTGAAGCGTGATTGTTACATGTCGCTGGGGAGGGGAGAGAGAATATGCTATCGCCTAGGAATATTCAAGATATAAAAGTGTACTCGTTGTTGTTGCTGTTACTATTTAATCCAAGAGAAAACATATTGTCTGGTCCCCTTCTTTCTGTGGTGAAATTTAAGTTTACAAGAAAATGCTTGAGACCTGTGTAAGCTTTCTTTACAACATTCCTTACCTCTTGTGGCATCATATGTGTTTGTATGTGTGTGTGAGTGTGTTGGTATTTACCACATAAAATACATTTTTGTCCATGCATTTTTCTTCGGCAGGATAACAACATCTCGCCTTTGGTTCTGCAAAAGAAAGACAACAACGCAGAGCAATTCAATTAATTGTCAGTCATATCGTATGCACAGATGCTGCTGCTGTTTAACTTTATCGGAAACCATAAAACTTCAATCTTACAACACCGTTTTACCAGGACAATGTGGCCATGGCCATGTAATGTGGCTTGATAAGATAAACAAAAAGAAAAATAAATTTTCTTCAGTTAAGAAAGTTAAAATCATTTGTATAGGCCCTTGAAAAAATATTATTTTATAAAACCACGCCCTGTATAGGCCCTTGAAAAAATATTCTTTTAAAAATCCACGCCCTGTATAGGTCCTTGAAAAAATATTCTTTTGAAAATCCACGCCCTGTATAGGTCCTTGAAAAAATATTCTTTTATTAATCCACGCCTTGTGTAGGTCCTTGAAAACATATTCTTTTATAAATCCACGCCTTGTATAGTTCCTTGAAAAAATATTCTTATAAAAATTCACGCCATGTATTATTTTATAAAACCACGTCCTTGAAAAAAATATGCTTTAATAAATCCACACCTTGTAGGTCTTTGAAAAAAATATTTTTCAATAAATCCACACCCTTTATAGATCCTTGAAAAAATATTATTTTATATTGTATAGGTCCTTGAAAAAAATATTATTTTATAAATCCTCGTCCTGTATAGGTCCTTGATAAAAATATTCTTTTATAAACCCACGTATAGGTCTTTGAAAAAATATTCTTTTATAAATCCACGCCCTTTATAGATCCTTGAAAAAATATTTATTTTAAATCCACGCCTTATATCGATGCTTGGAAAAACAGTCTCAAACAATTACGATTTCAGTAGCCCTGCAAAATGTATTAATAAAACCAGTAAGGAAAGTAGTAAAGTCGGACGGTGCCGACTATATGATACCCTTCACCACTTTGGGTATATTCAACAGATGAATCCTAACAGACATGGCATTTTTAAAGGATCAGTAAAATGAAATTGGATCCATAAACATGTCATTCTGTAACCGATACTACATTTTTCATTTGATCATATATAGAAGCTATATCTAAATTTGAACCGATTTTCAGGAAACTTAACACACACAATTCCAGACCTATTTCATTACCCTGTGCCGCATTTCGTGCAAATCGAGAGATATGTAGGGACTTTGGTGCGCCATCTTCATTAAATCGGACGAAAATATACATGGGAGATATATCTAAATCGGAACCGATTTTCTCGAAACTTAACACACATCATTGTAGACTTTATTTAGTACGTTGTACCAAATTTCGTGTAAATCGAATGATATGTAGGGTCTTTGGTGCACCATTTACCCGCAATCTGTCGAAAATATATATGAGAGCTATATCTAAATCGGAACCGATTTTCACGAAACTTTGCACACATTACTCCACACTCAATTCAGTACGCTATGCCAAATTTTGTGCAAATCGAAAAATATATAGGGACTTTCGTACACCATTTACATTAAATAGGACTAAAATATAGATGGGAGCTATATAAAAATCTGAACCGATTTTCCCGAAACTTAACACACATCATTGTAGACATTATTTAGTACGTTGTACCAAATTTCGTGCAAATCGAAAGATATATTGGGACTTTGGTACACCATTTTCCTTAAATCGGACGAAAATATATATGGGAGCTATAAGTAAATCTGAACCGATTTTCAGGAAACGTAACACACATCATTCTATATTTCTAATTCAGTACTCTATGCTAAATTTCGTGCAAATAGAAAGTTATTAAAGGACTTTGGTGGACCATTTACCTTAAATCGGACGAAAATATATATGGGAGCTATATCTAAGTCTGAACCGATTTTCTCGAAACTTGGCACACATCACTCTAGACCTATTTCATTACGCTGTGCAAAATTTCGTGCATATCGAAAGATATAAAGGCACTTTGGTTCGCCACTTACATTAAATCGGACGAAAATATATATGGGAACTATATGTAAATCTGAACCGATTTTCAGGAAACTTAACGCATATCATTCTTGACCTATTTTATTACGCTGTACCAAATTTCGTGCAAATCGAAAAATATATAGGGACTTTTGTGCACCATTTACATTAAATCGGACGAACATATATATATGACCTATATCTAAATCTCGACCGATTTTCAAGAAACTTAACACACATCATTCTAGACCTAATTCATTACGCTGTGCCAAATTTCGTGCAAATCGGATGATATGTAGGGACTTTGGTACACCATTTACCTTAAATCGGACGAAAATATATATGGGAGCTATATCAAAATCTGAACCGATTTTCTCGAAACTTGGCACACATAACTCTAGACCTATTTCATTACGGTGTGCAAAATTTCGTGCATATCGAAAGATATTTATGCACTTTGGCGCACCATTTACATTAAATCGGACGAAAATATATATGGAAGCTATATCTAAATCTGAACCGATTTTCAGGAAACATAACGCATATCATTCTTGACCTATTTCATTACGCTGTACCAAATTTCGTGCAAATCGAGAGATATATATATGGACTTTGATACACCGTTTACATTAAATCGGACGAAAATATATATGGGAGCTATATCTAAATCTGGATCGATTTTCACGAAACTTGGCACACATCATTCTGGACCTAATTCAGTACTCTATGCCAAATTTCGTGCAAATCGAATGATATATAGGGACTTTGGTGTACCATTTACCTTAAATCGGACGAAACTATATATGGGAGCTATATCTAAATCTGAACGGATTTTCTCAAATCTTGGCACACATCATTCTGGACCTAATTCAGTACTCTATGTTAAATTTCGTGCAAATCGAAAGATGTTGGTGCTCAATTTACCTAAAATCGGACGAAAATATATATGGGAGCTATATCTAAATTTTAACCGATTTTTCCCAATTTCAATAGGGTTCGTCATTGGGCCAAACAAATGAGCTGTGCCAAATTTCATCCAAATCGGATCATAAATGCGTCCTGTATTTTGTTTACATTTTAACATCTACAGATGGACGGACGGACGGACATGCGTAAATCGGCTCAGAAAGTGAAAATATCCATATTCTCAAAAAAACCATGTGTCTATCTCGTTTCCTTTTGCTGTGGAACTTCACGAATAATGTGAACTAAAAATGTAATCAAATTTCTTGTGTCGTATTATTGTCATAGCTTTCCGACTGATTAAACCACAAACCAATATTAAATATTAACCTATGATAGATATTTTCATTTGCCATCCAAGTACTGAATACGAAGTTAAACTTATTGTTGATATTTTAATGTTGGCTTTGAGAATTTTTTTTCCTAAAAAAATCCAATTCCTTTCGGCATTATCAAATCAAACGTAACGTAAATCCCTTTTGTTAGTTTTCATTGACAATCAGTACACCAGTTATTACATCCTGGAGCCAAAGCGATTGTAACAATAAACTTTGCAAATTGAAATTCCTCTATAAATTCCCAAACCCCAATTTCATTTCCATATGACGATGATGATGATGATTTACATTACAAGAATATTTTAGCAATAAATTATTTTAAATGAAATTTTGGGAACGTGAGAGTATTTGTGTGGCTGTGTGTGTGTGTGAGCGTTTGTGTCACACAAATGAAATGGTCTAGACAAAATATTAAAGGGCACACCCACACACGCAAGCACTCACATAATATTGATGGCCCAAAAACTATGTGGGCATTTAGTTGAGT
>NW_026875570.1:0-17967 GCF_032173495.1 Musca vetustissima | reverse complement strand
GAATCACTTTCTGGGTTGATTTTTGCATTTTCCGTCTATCCACGTATTTTGTCAATAAAATACAGGTTGCATTTATGATCCGACTTGAATGAAATTTGGGGCAAATCACTTATTTGGCCCAAGGACGAACCCCAGTGAAATTAGGGAAAATTGGTCCAGATTTAGATATAGCTCCGATATATACTTTCGTCCGATTTTATGTTAATAATTCACCAAACTCCAAATATTTGTCCAATTGAGCCAAGATTTCGCACAGGGCACTGAATTTAGTCCAGTTTAATATATGTAAAGTTTTGTTGAACCGATTCAGATTAAGATATAGCTGCCATATATAGTTTCCTCTGATTTTTGTTAAATGGTACTCCAAAATCTCAAAGTTGGTCCGATAAACCCAAAATGTTGCACAGCGCATTGAATTTAGTCTAGTTTGATGTCTGTGTAGTTTTGTTGAGATAGGTTTAGATCTAGATATATAGCTCCAATATAGGTAAATTGTGCCCCAAAATTCCAAGATTTGTCCGATTGAGACAACATTTTGCACAGCGTACTGAGTTAGTTGCATATAGACGTATGCGAAGTTTTTTATTGAAATCGCTTCAGATATAGCTCCCTTCTATATTTTCGTCAGATTTCATGCAAATGGTGCACCGAGGAGTCCATGTTTCTTCACATTACATGAAATATTGCAGGGAATATTGGACGGACGGATTCTGATCAAGAATATATACACTTTATGATCTCAAGTAAGTATTTCGAGGTGTTGCAAACGGAATGAGTTTTTACCCTCCAAAGCAACGAAACCATAGTTATTTTACCGTAAATTGTTCACTTACCTTAACAAGTTATTTAACAAATTACTATATTACTCAAGACCTCAAATATGAAATTCGCAATGCTATCGAGGACATATACTAGCCAGTTTCCGATTTGTTTATGCAGGATATGGATAAGGATATGATTCTGAAAACATGTGTTGGCTATTTTGATATTGTTTTCAAACTTTTGCGTGAAAGAGAATAACGTGACTTACTTTACATTGTAAACATTCCCCGGTAACGAAGTTTCGAGTGCAAATAAGTGCTGCTCGTTTTGTAAAAATGTTCAAAGTTACACGTTTTTTATACCCTTCACCACACTGTGGTACAGAGTATTATGTCTTTGTGCATATGTTTGTAATAGGCAAAAATAATCGAGATAGACCCATGGTTCCTATTGAGAATATGCATAGAATCACTTTCTGAGTCGATTTATGCATGTCCGTCCGTCCGTCCGTCTTTCTGTCCATGTTAAATTGTAAACCAAGTACAGGTCGCATTTATGATCCGAATTGGATGAAATTTGGCACAGCTCATTTGTCTGGCCGAAGGACGAACCCTATTGAAATTGGGAAAAATCGGTTCAGATTTAGATACAGCTCCCATATATATTTTCGTCCGATTTAAGGTTAATGGTGTACCAAAGCCCCTATATATCTTTCGATTTGCACGAAATTTGGCATAGCGTACTGAATTAAGTCTAGAATGATGTGTGCAAAGTTTCGTGAAAATCGGTCCAGATTTAGATATAGCTCCCATATATATATTTATCCGATTTTAGGTGTTTGGTGCACCAAAGTCTCTGAAAATCATTCGATTTGCACGAAATTTGTCATACCGTACTGAATTAAGTCTAGAATGACGTGCGCTAAGTTTCGTGAAAATCGGTTCAGATTTAGATATAGCTCCCATATATAGTTTCGCCCGATTTTAGGTAAGAAGTCCACTAAAGTCCCTATATATCTTTCGATTTGCACGATATTTGGAATTATGTGTGCAAAGTTTCGTGAAAATCGGTCCAGATTTAGATATAGCTCCCATATATATATTTATCCGATTTTAGGTATTTGGTGCACCAAAGACTCTGAAAATCATTCGATTTGCACGAAATTTGTCATACCGTACTGAATTAGGTCTAGAATGACGTGTGCTAAGTTTCGTGGAAATCGGTTCAGATTTAGATATAGCTTCGTCCGATTTTATGTAATTGGTGCACCAAATTCCCTATATATCTTTCGAATTGCACGAATTTTTGTATAGAGTACTGAATTAAGTCTACAATGATGTTGCTAAGCTTTGTGAAAAGATCCATAGCTAGACCGATTGACACAACGTACTGAAGTAATATAAATTGGTCTCTGGCAAGTTTCCCTGAAATCGGTTCAGATATAGATATATAACAAACACGTCTGTTAGGATACATATGTAGAATATACCCAACGTGGTGAAGGGTATCATACAGTCGGCCCAGTCCGACTTTACTACTTTCCTTACTGGTTTTCTATGACGGAAATTATAAAAAGTTCGACTCGCATTGTATATGTAATTAGAAATGTTGGATTATTGCTCCCCGAGTTACAAAATATCCTTGGAGAACATTGTCGTTCTTGCAATATCCCCTGCATAAAGAGCCCACCCGTTTTTTCATTACACCCGATTTTTTCCCATATTTTTTTAAATCATTCTTTTTTTGCTGGTAGTTGATGAGGGTATAAATAGTTCGACCTGGCTGAATGTAACCCCTTTGATAATTGCTCTTTACACAAAACGTAACCACTGTTTACGAATTTGACTGTTGTTGTTTGTATTCACTTACTATGGCATTTGTACACCAATTCGTGTTCGCCGAACGACGACAAAAGTTTTAGTTTTTAATTAATTGTTTTAGTGCTTTAATTTATTTGCGCGTTACTTTGGATATTTTTGAGGGGTGTGAATACAACGAAAAGAAAACGGACAACAAACTAAACACAACATATTTTACAGAACTTTTTAAATTATTTTAGAGTGATATTGTCGACGTCGTCGTTTTTGCGTTTGTTTTGAACGAATTGCGCTAAGACTAAAGCGAATTAAAACCTAAATAGAATACAATCGAATTAATTTCTACCAGTTTGACTGCTAATGCTTGAATCTCATCCGGAAATATGTATTTGTTGATATAAAAGAGCAAAATTAAATGAAAAAAGTTGAAAACAATGATTTCAAAAATTTACTAATTGCTTTTGACAACAGGATTAATCTGTGGAAAGCAGCGAGATAATGATGCAAATAAAATTGAATTAACTCTGACTACAGCGACAATTGACGTTTATTATCCGAATATTTGCATTTATCCTCACACAAAAGAATACATAATAAAAATATGAGGAGAATTATCGGTTATTATCTATTTACTTGGTGATACCTTTGTAAAGAGTTTTGTATACTCTGTTATTTTGTTCCTTTGCATTTAATACCCTCGACTGTAAGGTGAAGTGAAACATTCGTAGGGGGAGAGACCATAAGGTATAAGGTATTCCATAAAAAAAATTTTGAAAAATTTTTTGCGAACACATTCAAAAATATGCTGATTCGGAATATGTACGCGTTCACAAATTCGGATGCTGCGCACAAAAGTTATAGGGATTTTAAATCTTGTATTTCAAATATAAATTAAATTAATTCTTATTTGTTGTAATTCGCGAATTTCTTCACAAATGTTTTCTTTGCATACTTGTCAAATCATATTGAATTACGGTTAAATTATCGCGAAAAACAAATAGAAGCATGAAGATATCTGAGAATGAAATAAATTGATTTTTTAATTAAATCGAAATGTTTTTTTTGAATTTTCGATTTTTATACCCTACACAACTATGTTGTCAGGGTATTATAGCTTTGTGCAGCCCCAAAAATTTGTAACGCCGCGAAATATTGGTAAACACGATACAGGCCACAGTTATGGACCAATCTTCACGAAATTTTGCATGTAGGATGGGTTCCCACCTTGTTTTTGGTAAATATCAGTATACCGATCGTCATATCTCGACTAGGGGGTCGAGCCAAAGAATAAGCATGCCTGTTTTTATAAAGATCGGTCAATATTTAGCGGGTCAAATGGACCCTGATTTTTGTGTGCAAAATTACAAAATTTGTATTCTATGGCGTATATATTTACTCCTGAAGGACATAGACCCGAGAAGTTGATAGTATATCCAATAGGAGTGGTTGACCTTTAAATTGATATCAATCATATTGTCGTAGGTACTCGGATGCACTTAAATATTTACAGGTGCTTACGTATTCATATATTATTTAGTAACCTATTACCACACTTTAGGGTGGATATATAGCCTGATCACTTTGAAATGTTCCATGAGGTTCCAGTTATGGTCAAGGACAACGCCTAAAATGTTAGGTGATAATCAGATAATAATTTTTCGGATGAAGTGGACCGAAAACTTAATTATTTGTAATTTTCGAGTCGAAAGCCGAACATCACAACACAACCTACGTTGAAGGGAATCTGGACAAGTAATTAGAGGGGCTGTTCTGATTATTAGTAACATTTTCTGATCTCTAGCCAGTCAAAAGTGTGCAAATATCGCGAAATATTGCCCAATCTCAGAATATAGAACTACATAAAGTTAGATTTTTATGGAAGTTGTGTAGGGTATCATATGGTCGGCCCCGTCCGACTATACTGCTCCGCACACTGGTTTTTTCACTAGAACTGATTGTAAATGTTCATACAAATAAATATCAATTGTGGAACATGGGGGGATAGGTGGATATTTTGAAATTTTATGAATATAGGCCATCAAATGTGGCTGCAATCTGGAGCATTGTGAATTGCGGAATATTATTGGAAAACATAATCGGTATAGGTCCTGTTTAGGCGAGGACTTAGCTCTACTCCTCGCCTTGGTGTGGTGGCGGTTGGGGGATCAATTTATTAACTCAAGGGAGAGGTGCAAGCGACAACAAGAGAACTCCCAAGCAGTTAATGGTGTTTGAAATAGAAAGAAACGAAATTGCAAAAGAAATTAAACACAAGGATTATTTGTTTTACTATTCTAAATATCTCGAATCTATTTGGTGGTATTCTTTTCTTTATTACAACAAATAAATTCCCTCTTGGAATTTATGGTGGCGGCACTGAGACCTGTTAATAACGCGTAGACGTTATACGACTAAGTTAACTCTAAGGAGGTTGGTCGACAATTGAACGCTGTGTTTCATGCAATCACAGAGGATTGCGGTGATCGCTGAGGATCGGTTGTCGTTTATCACTACATTTACATATTCCAATGGGAGAAAAGGTTTAGCAAGGAGAGCAAAACAACAACAACCACCGCTCGGTGGCATCTGCACTCTACGCTCTCCGCTGATGGAACTTGCCGATGAGATGCCCGTGGTGCCAATCCGCAGACGTGATTGACTGAGCTCGGGAAGTTGATTCAAAACGTATCAAACTTATACAGGTCCAATTTGTTCATATTCATTCATTCACTGATTTGTAATATAACTCCAAGTGGAGTTACAAACTTTGTAGAAAGTAACTGTCTGCATGCATATGGTGTAGGGCCGAACTTAGGGCTTTTTTACCCTTACCACTATGTCTTTGGGCATAAAGTCTTTTAAATTGTAAATAAAGTACAGGTCGCATTTATTATCCGAATTGGATGAAATTTGGCACAGCTCATATATTTGGCCCAATAAAGAACCCTATTGAAATTGGAAAAGTCGGTTCAGATTTAGATATAGCTCTCATATATATTTTCGTCCGATTTTATGTAAATGGTGCACCAATGTACCTATATATCTTTCGATTTTAACGAAATTTGGCATAACGTACTGAATTAAGTCTAAAGTGATGTGGGTTAAGTTTCATGAAAATCGGTTCAGATTTAGATATAGCTCCCATATATATTTTCGTCAGATTTTAGGTTAATAGTGCATTGAAGTCCCAATATATCTTTCGATTTGCACGAAATTTGACATAGCGTATTAAATTATGTCTAGAATGTCTAGAAAGGCATATAAAAATGAGCCTACTGATGGTTCCCGTAGAAGGGGAAGGCCAAGAATTAGATGGAAAGACCAAGTAGAAAACAACATCTTGGAACGTGGTCTTCCAAATTGATGGACATGCGCACAAGACCGACGCGCTTGGAAATCTTTTTTAAGCTCGGCTTATGGAACAACCGTTCTGTTACAAGCCAGCTAAGTAAGTAAGTGATGTGTATTAAGTTTTCTGAAAATCGGTTCAGATTTTGATATAGCTCCCATATATATTTTCGTCCGATTTAATGTAAATGCTGTACAAAAGTACCTCTATGTCTTTCGATTTGCACCAAATCTGGCATAGCGTACTGAATTAAGTCCAGATGTGTCTAAAGTTTCCTGAAAATCTGTTCAGATTAGTATATAGCTCCCACATATATTTTTGTCCGAATTTATGTGAATGGTGTACCAATGTCTCTATATATCCTTCGATTTGCACGAAATTTTGCATTGTGTCTAGAATGATTTGTGTAAAATTTCCAAAATCGGTTCAGATTTAGATACAGCTCCCATATATATTTTCGCCCCTTTTATGATAAATGGTGTATCAAAATATATATCTTTCGATTTTCACCAAATTTGGCATGGCGTACCGAATTGGGTCCAGAATGATGTGTGCAAAGTTTCGTGAAAATCGGTTCAAATTTAGATATACCTACCATATATAATTTCTTCCGATTTTATGTAAGTGGTGCACTAAAGACCAAAATATGTACTATTGGCATACAATTTTGTACTATGTACTGATATTAATATAAATTAATGCCTGACAAGTTTCGTTGAAATCAGTTCAAATGTAGATATATCTCCCATATATGTATATTTTCGTTGGATTTCAGGTTAATGTTGCGCCGAGTGACACGAAATTTTGCCCGACGTATCGAATTGAGACTTGAATGACGTTATTGCGTTTTATTGAAATTGGTGCAGATGAAGACACAGCTTTCACATATATTTCAAACAGGTGTCCGATAGCGTGTATCATGTCTGGTCTAAATCGATCAACATGAATTTGTCCCATTGTACTCAAACGACTCTAAACTTACCCAAATGAAATGAAATTTAGCATATGTTCTAGAAAGACATAAAGATCGCATATACAAGTTCGTTCAATTTTATGTCAATGTTCTTTCGAAAATGTGACGTCTGTTAGGAGACATATGTAGAATTTATCCAAAGGAGGTCCAGTCCGACTACTTTCCTTATTGGTTTTTCCTTAATATTACTTCTTTGGGTTCCATTTCCTATTCTTCCACATTTCATATAGTACAGGTGAATTATGTGTTGGACAACTATTTGACTTAAATGTATTGTTGTTAAAATATCTCTTTGCAATTTTTCCTCCTGATGTAATTCAATTACAAGTTTTCATATATCCACGCAAATTTTCTGTACATCTTAATATAATGTGTTTCAATGTAATTCTGATTCATTTACGGTTCTTTTAAGAAAACTAAATTCGGTGGTTCACTTTGACTGTGATGGGCATTTCTGAAAGTACAGAAATAAAAAAAAAAAAAATCGCAACAATTTCAAAACTATGACCCTAGACAATACAAATCAATACAACAACCAATCGGAAATTATGATTACCATTTTAGTAGGCCAAATAAAACTAGTACAATATAAGAGAACAGAAGGACATTGTTTCAACTCTCCTAAATTTGGCTAAAAGTTTTTCTAGTTTTCGGAATAAGGCAATGTCTTTCTTGCAAAAATTGTAATTTTTTAGCAAATCGTACCATTTTGAATGGAACACAGCCATATTGAATACTAATGAGATGAGTTTTAAAATAATGCATAGGTTGAATATGCTATCAATACTCACCAACAACATCAATATCTAAGAAAAAATTTTGGATTGAGGTTCAGGATTTATTTTGAGGTAAACAAATAATTGTGATTGATGGGTTTGATTGCCATGAGGAAACCAAATAAAACAACCACTGCGAAATAAAAACATATCTCGTTAATTTTTTGACGTGTTGAATAAAAATATATGTATATCACATAAATCCTATAAAGACATACATATATGTACAATATAAATGTCTATATTATGTAGGTAAATTTATGAAAAAAAAAAAATAAATATGTATATCGACGTCAGTCACTCATGTCATAGACTTATATAATAAAATTGACATTAAGTAGTCGAGGAAAAATGTTAAAATAAACCATCGATTCTTTTTTAAAACGCAAGCAGCACAGATATCACTTATATAACGCAAACCCAGTAGGGAAAGTAGTAAAGTCGGATTTAGCCGACTATATGATACCCTTCACAATTTTGGGTATAGTCCATACATCTTAACATACGACGTATTTTCGAAAGAAAATTTATATGGGAGCTTTATTACAATCTGAACCGATTTACACGAAACTTAGCACACATTATTCCAAACTCTGTTCAGGACACCATGCCAAATGTCGTGAAAATCGAAAGAAATATAGAGGCTTTTTGGGCACCATTTACATATAATCGGACGAAAAAATATATGGGAGCTATATCTAAATCTCAACCGATTTTCATGAAACTCAACACCTATCATTTTAGACTCAATTTAGTGCGCTATGACAAATTTCATGAAAATCGAAAGAAATATAGGGGCTTTGGTGTACCATTTACATAAAAATATATATGGGAGCTATATCTGAACCGTTTTTTCCCAATTTCAATAGGGTTCGTCCTTGGGTCAAATAGATGAGCTGTGCCAAATTTCACCAAATTATTCTATACATATTGTCTTGTGGCTCTATCTTGTTTTCTAGTCTTGTGTAGGGTATATAAAGAACAGTGTTGAAATGATGGTACTTTTATTCTACGACAAAACTGTATCTACTATCGATAATGGCAACAAGACCAAATATAATCTAAATGAAAAAGTCTAATTGATAATGTAATCTATATATATATAACCAGTGAACGGGGCAGTACAGTCGGACGGGGCCGACCATATAATACCCTACACAACATCCACGAAAATCTAACATTGCCTTATTTGCACCCTCTTGACACACTATTAAGGTTAAAAAATATTAGCAATATTCAGTAGACGAGGGCTGTACTTGTCCAGATTCTCTTTACCGTGGGTTATGTTGTGATGTTGGGCTTTCAATTGTGGCCTATAGATTGAGTCCAAAAAAAAATCACAAAAGTTAAGTTTTCGGTCTACATCATCCCAAAATTATTATGTGATCATCACCGAAAATTATAGGCGTTGTCCTTGACCATAACTGGAATCTCATGGAAATTTTCAAAGCGATCAGCGCGATATTTTCGCGCTCTAGTGTGGTATTGGGTTACTAAATAATGTCTGAATACGTAAGCACCTGTAAATATTTAAGTGTAACTCCCACATCTGAGTACATTCGACCATATAATTGGTATCAATTTAAAGGTCAACCACTCCTCTTGAACACACTATAAACTTCTCGGGCCTTGGTCGTTCAGGGGCAATATATACGCCATAGAATACAAATTTTGTCATTTTTCACACAAAAGTCAGGGTTCATTTGACCCGCTAAATATTGACCGATCTTTATCAAAACAGGCATGCTTATTTTTTGGCCCGATCCCCTTCTCCATGCAAAAATTAGCGGTGTTTGGGTCATAATTGCGGCCTCTGGAGCGACCAGAAAAACCGACAAAAATAAAGTTTTTGGTCCATTTCATCCTCTAAATATTAACCAATCTTTTCCAAAAACAATAGGGGTCTTCATTGGCCAGAACCCATCCTACATGCAAAATTTCGTGATGATTGGTCCATAACTGTGGCCTGTATCGTGTTTACAAATTATAATGGACAGACGGACGGACGGACACACATGTCTAGATCGACTCAGCTAGTCAGATATGACGATCGGTATACTTAAAGGTGGGTCTATGACCAATATTTCGCGGCGTTACAAACTTTTGGGGCTGCACAAAGCTATAATATAGGAAGTGATGCAAATGTGGTATAGGTTGGTAATGTGTTATAGTCACTAATTTTGTAAACTGAAAATTTTAGAATAACTGAAAGATGTTTTATAGTTTGCTGTTCTCAAAAAAATAAGATAGCAATGATCTGTTTAATTTATTTAACTTACGTTGAGAATCAGTAGCAAAAATTAAATTTTTCATGAAATTGACTTTTTTCGGTTGAAGTTTAAAAATATTTTTTTGTTTTACAGATTTATTTTAATCTTTATTATGAAAGCATTAAAATAATCAGTAAGTACTAAAAATCAAATAATATGCGCGATTGCACCACATATTTACCAATTTAGGAAAAAAGTAGACAATTTTTCAGGGAACACAAGTTAATGTGGTATACCTTGGGTATGAAAAAAAGCCAGCACAAGACAAAATTTCATTACTATTTGAAACATTTGTCCTCTACGAGAGCCTACCATGCATCATAAGGAAGGAAAACAAAGGCCATGGGATTTAAACTACTTCTCCGTACGAAAATTAAATATTGCCATGTGTAGACATTATTATATAATAAAAATTAATGTTCCACTCAACGTATCCGTTAAAAATCTTAACAGACATAAATCTCGAGCTAATTCACATTCTTTAAAAACAATAAATTATATAAGATATCAATTGGAAGTGAAAATTATACTATACCACATTAACATCATGGTTACAAATTGATACATGGAAAGACAACACATGTAGCATGTTAAGTGTAAAATTTCAATTTAATCGGTTAAAATATAAAAATTTGGCAATCTAAAAACAAATGGGTATACCACATTTGCACAAAACGGCTGAAGCTAGAAACTTGAAATTTGGCACGTCGGTCGGGTTTGGTGGGGAGGCGTGTGATAAGGCGGGGTTTTTTGAAATTCGTACTAAAATTCTGAAATTTGGTATGCAGCTTTGCCTACGACAAGCAAAGTGGCATGTGTGAAAAAAGTTTGAAATTTAGTACAAAGAGGTACTAAAAAGTTCTAAAAATTGTATTTATATGGAATATGTAGATATACATATCTGAAACTTGGTATGTAGCTTATACTAAGACAAATACAATGATTTGCAAAAATAGTTTCTGGAAATTAGTACTAAAATGGTAGTAAAAAGTACTAAAACTATATTACACCGAAACGGTTGGAAGTAGAACTCTACAATTTGGTATACAGCTTTGTCCATGATAAACGAATCAGAATGTTTGGACAAATTAGTACTAAAGGTTCTAAAAAGTACTAAATGTTATACTACGATGGAACAGGTAGGAAAAGATATCTGAAATTGGATATGTAACTTAAGCTATTACAAATAGAATGATGGGCAAACACATTTTTTGAAATGTGTACTAAAATGTACTAAAACGTTAAAAAGTTATAAAAATTCTATTACACTATAACTAACTATTACAAATAGAATACTATGCATAAAATATTTTTTGTAAATTAGTTCTAAAGTTTTGATAAAAGGTACTAAAAAATAAAGTACAATGGAAAAAAAATGTTTTGGGAAAAAATAAATAATTTACCACAGTGAATGATAAAAACTAATATTTTAAATTTAGAGTACAACAATTTCCAACACTTAGTAAATTTTACTCACGGTATTTACTAACAAGTTCAAAATATTGTATACGGTAGAACGGATAAAGAAAGTACCCTGTTATTAAATACTTATCTGGAACTATAAGAATACACATTTATACATAAATAATTTCCAGAAATAAGTTCTAAAATGTACTAAGAAGTACAAAACGTTATATACGGCGGTACGGGTGGTTATAGAACTTGGTACACGGCTTTTTATATGAAAAGAAATGCTTTTCGCAGTTTTATTTGACATTTGTATTTGAAGTACTAACGATTGTATACGACAGAACGAGTAGTAGTCCTGAAATTTTGAATTACTGACAGTTACATGAAATATGTGTTACAGCGCATGATTATGTGAATTTTGGTTTAAACCTCCGATGTAGTGAAAAGCGGACGAGACTTCATATCCAAATAAGTGAAACTATGCAAACAAGCCGCTGAACAACACAAGTACTAAATTGTTGTCACTTTTAAATGCAAATGTCTCTAAAATTCTATCATAACAGTACTGATATTTATTTTCAATGATGTTTCCAACCACACCGAAAATATATTATACTGCAGCGACTTCCGATGTAATGAATAATGGGTGGGATCTTTATGTCGAGGATATACAAAAAATATCGAAATTTTTTTTTCATTAGGATTTTCTAACAAAAATACTAAAATTCTGCAATTTTAATAGAAATCTTCTCTATGCAGGCAGGTCTCTATATAATAAATGATGAGCTGTGAAAAATATTGATTACAAATTCGTGATATAAGGGTACACAAGTACTAAAACGTACTACATATTTTACTATTTGTATTAAATTATCGAGAAGTTTAAAAAACGTATTATGGTACTATTTACATTGGTTCATCGGGAGGATCGATAGAATAGTACATTTTCAGAAAATATAAATATAAGTAAGTTGTACTCGATTTAGTAGGATAGAAGCATCAACGTTTTTGTTCGATAGAAATGCGCAATAAGATCTGAGATTTTTTTAAAAAATTTAAGATATAGGACCTATTATTATTATTAATGTTTATTTCTTTCAAATATTCGCTAACTACATAGCGGGCCTATGCTAGTTTAATATAAAACGACTAAATTTATTATTCCACAATATTACAAAATTAATATCTATTTAAAATTTAATATCTGACAAGAAACTTTAACGAAAAGTAAATACTATAACAGAAATATTCAAACTTAGACAATTGCTAAGAATTGCTTACTTTTCAATATTTACATGAAATCAAACTTTGGCACATCAACAAGTTTTTAAAATGAGAACAAACTGTTTGTTCGTTTGTTTGTTTTTTTTTCACTCAGCAACAAGTTTTGTTTATGGACGAAGTTTGCTGACTATAAACTTAACGGACAATTTGAAGGCAAATGCCGTAATAAGCATACGATAACGATGATATTTGATATGGGTCATCATCTGTGGAACAGATATGTACCTTAGTTTCAAATAGATGCAGATGAAGGAATTAAAGATATTTATGTATGTTCCAGATGAAATGAGTAAATTAATCCCTTACAATTGCTATTTATTAGCGCCTGTGAAGCACCATCGGTATAATAATTTACTTCATAGTTCGGAGAAGATCAAATCTCAAAATGCCGATTTTAAAATAAATAAACAATTCTGATATATAGTTTCACTGAATTTGTTACCACCTCGGTAAAATTCATTGTTGGTAATATTGTTAAAATACACGCCATAATTTATTTTAACAAAATGAAATAAAGTTCAACACAACTGTCCAAATTGTTTACACAACTTCTTAACATCTGTCTGAACTTCTGTTGAACATTTTGATTTCTTTAATAAAGCAAACCATGAACAAAAAAAAGAACATAATTTTTACACCGGCCCTTGGTCTGTCGTTGTTGGCAAAAATACACAAATGTTACAGATGATGAAATTATCGATGATACTTTTAATAAGAGCTCCTATGTGAGTTTGCCTTCCTGTTGGCTGCAGCAATTGAATTATTAACACAAACATTTTCGTACTTCATAACACGAACAGTTTTGTAATAAAAAAAATTCATATTTTTTTCAAAAAATTTAATAACAATCAAGGGAAAAAAAACTTTCAAATTTTATGTGTTTGTTGGTGAGTTTTTATGACACTGTTAAACTTTGAGAAGTTCCTTTGCCACCGCCATTGTTCGCTTCGTAATATTCACGCTTGTCTGATGAGCCCCCTCTGCTATTTGCATCGCAGCAAATGGTATGCCGTGCCCACCCACTTCTGAACAACCATTTTTGTAATAACAGCAATTATGAGCATACGGCGGCACCGTCTAGTTCAAATAAAATAAAATAAACAAACAGAAAGAAAGAAAGAATAAATAAATTTGAGACTTAGCGAACTTTTTCATCTGTGTGAATGCGAACGAAATGGATATGTATGGACGTGTTTTATATTTATTTCCGTTTTGTGTTTTGTTTTTTTTTTTTTTTATTATTTTGTATAACTTTGTGCTATGGTATATTATTGTTTGGAGGTGCTATACATAAAGTATAAAAACAATGTATTGTTTTTTCTCTTTTCAAAGTTTTTTTTATTTTATTGTATAATATTGTGTTCAGTGAGAGTTTTAAACTACACCAACTAATTCATCCATTTTAGATGAAATGTTGCCACTTTTTATTTTGACAATAAACTCGCCAAAATTATGCAAAGAACATTAGTTTTATCGAACAGGAATAACTGTAAATTGTCCGCTTATTGCAAGGAATCGAGATATGCATACAAAGTACTGGTCGCATTTATGATCCCATTTGGTTAAAATTTCCACAGCTCATCTATTTGGCCTATTTAAATTGGGAAAAATAGGTTCAGGTTTAGATATAGATCCCATATATATTTTCGTCCGATTTAATGTAAATGGTGTACAAAAGTCCCTCTATGTCTTTCGATTTGCACGAAATATGGCATATCGTACTGAACCGCGTCTATAATGATTTGTGCTAAGTTTCGTGAAAATCGGTTCAGATTGCTATATCGATATATATTTTCGTCCGATTTTATGTAAATGATGTACCAAAGTCCCTATATATCTTTCGATTTGCACAAAATTTGGCATGGCGTACTGAATTAAGTCTAGAATGATGTGTGTTAAGTTTGGAGAAAAACAATTCTGAGGTAGATATAGGTCGCATATATATTTTCGTCCGATTTAATGTAAATGGTGTTCAAAAGTCCCTCTATGTCTTTCGATTTGCACGGAATATGGCATATCGTACTGAACCGCGTCTATAATGATTTGTGCTAAGTTACGTGAAAATCGGTTCAGATTGCTATATCGATATATATTTTCGTCCGATTTTATGTAAATGATGTACCAAAGTCCCTATATATATTTCGATTTGCACGAAATTTGGCATGGCGTACTGAATTAAGTCTAGAATGATGTGTGTTAAATTTCGAGAAAATAGGTTTCGATTTAGATATAGATCTCATATATAGTTTCGTCCGATTTTATGCAAACAATGCACCAAACTCCCAATATTGATCCATATGAGACAAAATTTTGCACAGAATACTGAATTATATCCAGATTGATATATAGGTTGACTTTTTGGAATCGGTTCAGATTTAGATATAACTACGATTGATTTTATGTAAATGAAGCTTCATACTGCCAATATTTTCCGACTAAGAAAAAATTTTGCACAGCGTATTGAATCAGGTCCAGACTAATGTATGCGAAATTTTGTTGGAATCGGTTTGAAATTTTGTTGGAATCGGTTTGTTTGATTGAAACAAAGGTTTGCATAGCGTATTGGAATTACTGCAGGTTGACGTCCGTGATGTTTTGTTGAAATATACGTATAACTACCAAAGATATTTGTGTCCAATTTTATGTAAATGAATCACTATTCTGCCAATATTTGTCCGATTAAGGAACCCCACCCATTCTCAATTCTAATTTTTCAAGATTTTCAATTTGCTGGTAAATCAATACCAATGCTTGTTAAGGCTTGTAACTTTGCACATATATATTTGAAGATTTTAAAGAGAAGAAAAATAATTTACAAAACAATTTTGTTATTGTTTTGTTGTTGTTTTTTGTAATTAAAGAAAAGTCCTTATTTTTGATGGCGGGCATGATAACTCCTCACTGCAACATCGGAATCCGAAAATTCCAACGGTGTTAGAAAGAGTACATGTCTGGTTATCGTATGAACTAGGATTATTGACTTCGCTCTAAAATTAACAAAATGGTGGACCTCTGAAAAATATTTGTGGAAAATCGCCGATTTTTTACCAAAAACCAAGTTAACAAATAAGGAAGATCTTCACCGATTGGCTTTATCCTAGTTCATACGATAGCTATACACTCACAGAGAAACGTGTAAAAATTTGAAATCGATTGGGTTATTAGTTGTTGAGTTATCGTGCCCGCCATTCACAAAAGAATGTTTAGAGAAAAACGCGTTTCAAGTTTGAGAAGCCCTTCAGCCGTCACCTGATGCTGACACAATAAATCGGCTATATCTTCAAGAGTTCTTGAGATTTTCACTTGAAATTTTGTAGGGACATTTATTAATTAGTGTAGATTCGAATTATATCAACAAAATTTTGATGTAATTCGATATAATTGATATAATTAAGGGGGTCCCCTTAAGTTTCGAGAAAATCGGTTTAGATTTAGATATTGACCCCATATAGAGTTTCGTCCGATTGTATGCAAACGATGCACCAAACTCCCAATATTGATCCAATTGAGACAAAATTTTGCACAGAAAGCTGAATTATATCCAGATTGATATATAGGATGTTTTGTTGGAATCGGTTCAGATTCAGATAAATGAAGCTTCATACTGCCAATATTTTCCGACTGAGACAAAATTTTGCACAGCGTATTGAATCAGGTCCAGACTAATGTATACGAAGTTTTGTTGGAATCGGTTCAGATTTTGATATAACTCCCATATATAGTTTCCTCCGATTTTATGTAAATGGTGCACCATACTATCAAGTTTTTCCGATTGGAAAAAAAAGTTTGCATAGCATATTGGAATTACTGCTGGTTGACCTCCGTGATGTTTTGTTGAAATTTATGTATAACTCCCAAAGATATTTGTGTCCAATTTTATGTAAATGGAGCACTATTCTGCCAATATTTGTCCGATTAAGACAACATTTTGCGCAGCGTACTGAAGTAGGTTAAAATATATGTATGTGGACCAGAGTCCATATATATCCTTCCATTTGCACGAAATTTCGCATAGCGTACTGCATTAAGACTAGAACGATGTGTGTTAAATTTCGTAAACATCGGTTCAGATTTCCTTACTGATTTCAATTTGGACACTATTTTTATTAAAATTCTCTACAATTTTGTATTTTGGTTTCCCACTGTATGGAACATCATTGTACTTAATATTCAAAATTCCTAAATTGGTATTTTTGGAATTTTGGAATTTTGGACATGACTGCAATTTTGTATTCTTATTGGCTGTCAAATTTCACTACTAAAAATTGTCAAAGTTGATCCTCATTTTTGTATACGCTAGCCCCCCTTGTAAGTAATCACCTTTTTCCCACCACTTTTTCGCTATATTCCGTTCCTATCATTACATTAGTTTTCTCCTAGAAGCCACCCCCGCCTAAATTTTACATATTTTAAATGACAGTCTTATGGTATAAAATGTTCGGCCGGGCCGAAGTTATAAATAATAGTTAATAGTTGCAGACAACTGATTAAATTGTTTCTAGAAGACGTTTATGCTAATGGCGCTACGAATGCTTTTTAGTTATCCGCTTCACTCTCAGAAAATAATAGGATGTACTCAAGAATTTTTTCCACAGCCATTGTAAGAAACCATGGCCATTATTCCCATATACATCTAAATTGAAATGCATGGAATTAGAATTGTACGACCTGTACACAATGGCTAACAACGCTTTATATTTATATACGTCGTTTGTCAACTGAAATCTGATACAGAGCGAAGGACATTCGTTAATATTCTTAGTGGAAGTAGTATTATTTACATGATTATGCTCAATTTCGAAAAGAACTGAAGCATCGTTATTTCATTTCTTTAAGAGTGGCTTTCAATTTAGAAAATTGAAGAATGAACGAAGACAAGCAAACTCAAGTAATAAAGAAAATCCATCTAGTAAAATGGAGATTCCTTTATCAAAATGTATGGTGTATCTATAAACGGCACAAATTAATATACTCACAGACAAAAGCCAGTAAGGAAAGTAGTAATGTCGGACTGGGCCGACTATATGAAACCTTTCACCCCTTTGGGAATATTGTATTTTCCCGAAACTCACCACTCTTCATTCTAGACTCAATTCAGTACGCTATGCAAAAATTCGTGCAAATCGAAGGATATAAAGGGCCTTTGGTGTACTATTTACCGAAAATCGGACGAAAATATATATGGGAGCTATATCTAAATCTGAACCGATATTCACGAAATTTAACACACATCGTTTTAGACTTAATTCAGTACGCTGTGCCAAATTTCGTGCAAATCGAAGGATATATATAGGGACCTTGGTGCATCATTTACATAAATCGGACG
>NW_026875569.1:0-17818 GCF_032173495.1 Musca vetustissima | reverse complement strand
CATCAGAAAAATATGAAATTCTGCGGAGCAATCAGTACCATAATTAACCAATCGAGGAACTTGAATATAATTGACGTCCTGGTACGTCTCAACGAATTTCTGCCAAGCACCATCCGTCGTAGACGGAAGCGAATCATCTCAATCGATGTGATCTAACCAAGTACGTTGCAGTATAATTTTAGCTACAATTAAAACAGGGCCTAACCACCCAATAGGATCAAACAATTTGGCAAAAGTAGAAAGCAAGTAAGTGTAAGTAAGTGGTTTTACATTAAAATAAAATACATATAATTGAGCATTCCAACGAATGCCGAGAGGCTTTGAACTGCTGGATTTAACAAAATCGAGAAGTTTAGTGTCGATTAGGTGTTCAGGTGGAAGACATTCTAGTATAGAACAATCATTAGAAGTCCATTTCCGCAACTCAAATTTAGCTGAAGATAGGACATGTAGTAATTCATCTCTAGAAAGATGCACTGTCTCTAAATTGTGGTACCCAGTTAGTACGTCATCAACGTACATGCATTTACGCGGGATATGTGCTGCAAGAGGAAATTTGTCTTCGGTGTCATCTGCTAACTGCAACAAAGTACGAATAGCCAGATATGGCGCACAGTTGACACCAAAAGTCACCGTCTTCAGCTCAAAATCTTGTATTGGTTTATCGGGAGAATCCCAGAACAGAATACGCTGAAGAGGTGTGTGAGCTGAATCTACTAGAATATCGCAATTGAAAACATATTTGAATACTCTCCATCTCAGAATGAGTAGAACTAAATCTAACTGAAGAGTCGGACCGACATAAAGCACATCATTCAAACTATTACCATTTAAAGTTTTATTTCCAAAGAATTCTGGTTTGATTGGTAAAGTGACAATATGTCTGCCATTGGAGTCTCTTCTAGTAGTTTTTTTTATAATTTTCCTCACAATATTTGTCAGCAGGAGACAAGATTGAGCGCTTAGGAACTTCTTCTAGTTTCCAAAATAGAAGAAGTGTGTTATTTATATTATCTTCTTCAGAATATACTACGTTAGTAGAAAATACTCTAGAGTAACTTCTGGTATTGTGGACCATGCGTCAAATGTGGACCACCCCCCATATCTAAGAAAATGCTTGAAATATGTCAATGCCGCCTTGATAAATGTTTTCCTAATTAGTAAAAACAAACATCAAACTTGCTTTTTAATAAATAATTACAATGTTGAAAATTTATTAGGTGAAGATGTAGCTCTGATTGCAAAAGTGTGATTTGAAAATTTTTTACCACAATAGTCGAACGATTTTGTAAAATATTCGAACATTTTGCTTTTCTCGAAAATCCGAAATTATAGGAGCCTCGGTTGGATAGTGTAGCAAGGACCTTCAAAATACCGCAAATGGGGTGGTATCCTTAAATGGGGGCTATTACAAAACATGGACCCATATATTTTTGCATTCATTGTTACCCAAGAGTGCAATAAATTGAAATTTGTCACAATTAATCCACAACCTACCTTTAACATACTGATCCTCATTACCCACACTTACTGGTCCACGTTACCCGCCAAGTTATTTTTATTTGCAGTTTAGAGTTTTTTGAAATATAATGCAATAACATATTTATGGACAAATATATATAATTTTTGGCCTGGAATATACTTACCCAACAAATCTACCATGTTGTGAAAACAATTTGTTTTTATTTTTTACCGTCGTAACGCCCACAATATAAAAAAAGAAAATGGTGGTCCACATTACCCGAAGTTACTCTAAAGTTTGCTAGCAGAAATGGCATCCAGTAATGATCCAGCCAAACACAGTATTTTGCGCAGTTAAAGAACCCAAAATATTAGATTGCATTCCCTGTAAGAGAATTTTGGGATACATATCAGCACATAATAACATATCAACTGGTCGACAGTCAAATAATTGAGAATCAGCCAAACGTAAATTTGGCAATTTAGATGATAATTCACGACTAACCATAAATGATGGAAGATTTCCAGAAATGGTAGGAACTACCAATGCTGTAATTTCCATGAACGACGAAGAATCTAAAGATGATGCAATACCAAACGAACACAACATTCTTAGACAATGTTGACACAGTTTGATTACCACCAGAAATAGTGACTTGAGTGGAAGTTGTTGAAAGGCCCAAACGTTGTTGTAATCTATCAGTAATAAAAGATGCTTCAAATGCAGGATCAATCAATGCACGAGCTGGATAGGTACTACCCTGATGAACAATATTCACCATAGCTGTGCTCAATAGAACCGTCCTATTCTGTGACGTATGAAACACCTGTCTATTCACAGAACTAGATTGTTGGCCAGAAGACGTAGAAGGAAGATTCGGCTTAAAATTGGCAGTTTCTGGTAGACGAGGAGCTGGAGCAGAACCTGATGGACCATGAAAGGATGGCTAAATAATACTAGCAGTACTAGTAACTGGAAAAGCTTCCCGTTGTAGCAAAGTATGATGTCTTCTATTACACTTAGCACAACTATGAGTGCTGCTACAAGTTTTTGCATCATGACCTCTGGAGAGACAATTAATGCAACAACGTTTAACAAGCGAAAATCGATCGGAAAGAGAACGATTTCTGAACTCAGGACATGATTTTTCAGGAGATGAACGATTGGAAGTTGTAGAACAGGTGGAATGAGAACTGGAAGCGTTCGTAAAATGTGTCCGCACTTGTTTACTATCTACTTTCTTGGAATCATCTATACCTGTAATATCTCTAAGGCATGTTAAAGTCTGAACCCTTTCCGTAAAAAAGTTGTCCAGATCATTCTAAAATGTAAGCGCTGATTTATTTTTGACGCTTTGTTCCCATAGTATAACGTTTTGTTTGGGTAGTTTTTGCAGACACAGAAATACTAGTATGGGATCTCAACCGTCAGTGGGAACGTCATAAATAGCCATAGCAGGAATACAACTATTAATTCCACTCTGCAAATTTTTTAATCCTGAACTAAACTCATTTTCAAGAACTGGAAGATCGAAAAGAACTTTTATTTGATTGTTTGCCAAAATACGCACATTATCGTATTCTTCTTTCAATGCATTCCAAGTCAAATTGAAACTTTTATGCATGAAGGGAAATTTAGAGACTATATCTCAAGCTTCGCCATTAGTTTTCTTATGAAGGTGGCACAATTTTTCAATTTTGCTTAAACGAAAATTGTTAATGTAGGCAGCTGAGAGGAAATCCCTAAACATCTATATCATATGGAGGCAAATTAAGGCTATGAGTCATGTTATCATTATGTGAAGAGCCCTGCAAGTCCACAGGACTAGTGGATTTAGTGGCATTACCTGTTGGTGGCTGATTAACCGTAGCTTTCGACCTAATTTTAATTTCATCTATCTTCCTATGAATTGCGGATAACACCTGCAGAAAAGCGTTATAAGCAACATCATACCTAGTTTCAACTGAAGTGAAGCCGTCTGGACACGCGTCTTCTGAAATTTGCAAATAATTTGAACATTTATCAGATAGATTTTTTCTTTTGTTTCATTTCCTTGAATCTCCAGCGAATAGATATCAAGGTCTTCATCCCGTAGGTCAGAAATTTTGCAGAGAACTTGACTAGAGCGTCAGTGGCTCGGATGAAAAAGTCAAGAGGAGTAAGCGACATATTACCCGATTAATAAAATTACCAAAACCAAAATATTAACAAAAGTTCAAAAATTACTCAAAAAGATTTTATGTGTGTGAAATTAAGACAAAAGCACCAATTTGTGCAAATATATCGGGGATATATTTCAAAAACCTCAAATTTGTAACGATAAGAATAACTTAATTCTTCAGAATTGGCAGCAAAATGTATAAAAAGTGCTCAACACACGAAAATTTAATGGAATTTGAAGAAATTTAATGTAAAATGCAACGACAATTTTTTCAGTGTACCGTAAATACATTAAAATTTCTCTCAGTATATTGTGGAAGAATATAAAAAATTAGAACAAATTATCAAAAAATTCAAATTTTCCTCAAAATTTGCAATTTTTGTTAAAAATGCCGAATGTAGTGTGCATGGACTGTAAAATGCACAAGTATCGACAAGAAGTTAACAAAAAATTGCGAAATAAGTTTACAATTTTGAGAAAAAACCACAGGAAAAATATTTTATACGTATTATAAAAAATCGATAAATTTAATAAAAATAATCGATAATACCGATTGTAGGGTGTACGAAAATTAATTAGTAGTGACACGCATCGGAATCCCAAAAAAAATTAAAAAAGTTAAAATTTATTTTTTTTCCAAAAAAAAGTATATATATTTCACATATAATTAAGTTTTCACAATTCGTGAGTCCCCTTAATATAGCGCGTGCTGTGTATGCGTACGTGTGTATATGCCTACCACCGCAAACTAATGGTCAAGCATTAACAAGGCACTGCAGTGATGTGTGTTTGTTCTTATTTTTTATGACCACTCAACGTTAGAGAAATAAGTCGTTGAATTGTTATTGTATTTTTTTTCTTATTTTCTTTTCTTTCTTATTTTTTTTTTCGGAAATTACAATAACAAAACTAGTATTAGTTTTGCGAATAATAAGAACACGGATCACTGCACTGCTGGTTGATGCACTTTGTTGGTATTTTTATTTTATTTTCGCGTAACGAAAAACAAAAAAATAGGCATATAAAGCACTAACAACACTTCGCGGCACTGTTCGAACGAACGTAGATTAAGCGATATTATTTTTTGTTTTCTTTTAACAAATTGAACACTTGCTCACAAAAATGCGCTCTACGTACCTGTTGTTTACTTTTGATGTTTTTTTGTGATGAGGAAATGTGTGGTTATTTTCTGCGTTTTGACGTAGCCATACCTTTGAAAGAAAGTAAGCAGAAATCCTTATTAGTGGTAACGACACTTATCCGGCTCGCAATGGACCAATGTTTGCGGGAGCAAAGGGGGAAAAAGAAAATTACCACCAAAAAAGAAATTAAATAAAACACAATTTTGTATTAGTAATTCGTCCAATAGAAGTATTGTAGATTTTTATTTATATGGAATATGGTCGTGAAGAATATTATTACCTTTTTGTATTGCTGAGAGATCTCTGTGTTGGATGTAATCCAAGATGGATGTAATCAAACAAGAAGAAGAATAGCAATCAACGCAAGAGGTGGTGTTGCAAAGTTGCTCTTAAAAAAATGTCACTCATAAAATGACAGTACGACTTTGTGATGAATACGAAACTCTGCAAATTTTTTAATCCTGAACTAAACTCATTTTCAAGAACTGGAAGATCGAAAAGAACTTTTATTTGATTGTTTGCCAAAATACGCACATTATCGCATTTTCTTTCAATGCATTCCAAGTTAAATTGAAACTTTTATGCATGAAGGGAAATTTAGAGACTATATCTCAAGCTTCGCCATTAGTTTTCTTATGAAGGTGGCACAATTTTTCAATTTTGCTTAAACAAAAATTCTTAATGTAGGCAGCTGAGAAGAAATCCCTAAACATCTATATCATATGGAGGCAAATTAAGGCAATGAGTCAAGTTATCATTATGTGAAGAGCCCTGCAAGTCCCCAGGACTAGTGGATTTAGTGGCATTACCTGTTGGTGGCTGATTAACCGTAGCTTTCGACCTAATTTTAATTTCATCTATCTTCCTATGAATTGCGGATAATACCTGCAGAAAAGCGTTATAAGCAACATCATACCTAGTTTGAACTGAAGTGAAGCCGTCTGGACACGCGTCTTCTGAAATTTGCAAATAATTTGAACATTTATCAGATAATTTTTTTCTTTTGTTTCATTTCCTTGAATCTCCAGCGAATAGATATCAAGGTCTTCATCCCGTAGGTCAGAAATTTTGCAGAGAACTTGACTAGAGCGTCAGTGGCTCGGATGAAAAAGTCAAGAGGAGTAAGCGACATATTACCCGATTAATAAAATTACCAAAACCAAAAAATTAACAAAAGTTCAAAAATTACTCAAAAAGATTTTATGTGTGTGAAATTAAGACAAAAGCACCAATTTGTGCAAATATATCGGGGATATATTTCAAAAACCTCGGCACTGCTCGAACGAACGTAGATTAAGCGATATTATTTTTTTGTTTTCTTTTAACAAATTGAACACTTGCTTTACTTTACTTTTGATGTTTTTTGTGATGAGGAAATGTGTGGTTATTTTCTGCGTTTTGGCGTAGCCAAACCTTTGAATGAAAGTAAGCAGAAATCCTTATTAGTGGTAACGACATTTATCCGGCTCGCAATGGACCAATGTTTGCGGGAGCAAAGGGGGAAAAAGAAAATTACCACCAAAAAAGAAATTAAATAAAACACAATTTTGTATTAGTAATTCGTCCAATAAAAGTATTGTAGATTTTTATTTATATGGAATATTGTCGTGAAGAATATTATTACCTTTTTGTATTGTTGAGAGATCTCTGTGTTGGATGTAATCCAAGCGAAAACAAGAAGAATAGCAATCAACGCAAGAGGTGGTGTTGCAAAGTTGCTCTTAAAAAAATGTCACTCATAAAATGACAGTACGACTTTGTGATGAATATCACAATGTTGTGCACGATAGTCCGTTAAAAATTCAAAACGGAGCATAAATTAATATACTGAAGTTTAAGTGTAAACACCTATAATTATAAAAGAGAACAATATTCTACATACAATTGTGGCCTCATATGTTTTAAATTCTTGTTGAAAATGAGTAAGCATTTTTGAATAAATGAGATATTTAAAATAGAATATTAGACAGTCAAATTTCACACACTCAAGAAAATGCACGAAATTGATAGAGCGGATATTGCATTGGTGGATTTCCAGTATTGTCATGGAAATTACAAAAGTATATTAATAAAGGAGCTATCATATATGTCTGTCATTCCAAATGATTTCTTTTTTCGATCACCTATCAATATAAGAGCGTTGACAGTGGAGGCACACAGAACAAATACCTATTATACGAAATATGTAAATGGTCTTGATGGCAATATTGACTACAACGATGTCGAAGATGTTCTTACACCATTAAACAATTATAAATACATTTTTGTTGTTGGACAAGAAAAAAATATTTTTACAGAAATATCTCAATTATACTAAAAAAATTGTAGAAAACAAAATAAGTTTAAAATCATGTCAATACTATTTTACAAACGGTTTTATACATTTATATAGTAATTTGAAGTGTTCAATAAACAACATATTTAAAATATTTGTATTCATTGAGAAACATTGGGATCATGTTGAAGACTTAATAAGGATTAAATAAACAACATTTTTTAATTTGCATTTTTATTTACACAACATTTGATTTATGGAATTAATAACATGAAAAGTGTTGAAATTTCATTCACTCTGGTATTATCGCAAACATCTGGAACCAATTCAGGAAGCAAAAAATTTAATATTTTTGGGTTAATTGGAATATTGTTTGTGATTCGTCTTCTCATCAAAGGACAACCATATGAAAATCTTAGATGTTCTGTAACTGGACAATCAGTTCTCTCCCAATGAAGAATATCAACTTTACAAAATAACATCTAGTTACATCTCTTACTCCACTATAAAAAAACACCTGCAGCCATTATTTTCGGATCTGGATATGATAATGGCCAACTGTTAAAAGTTTTCAGACGTTCACCTTCATTATTAAGTAGAGACATCTTCCCTCCAAAAGATATTCGAACAAAATATGTTATGATCTGAAGTAGACATGCCATATATAAATTAAAAACAATTTTGAAGTAAATTTTCAAATATTTATTTATTTATAATGTTTACTTTAGATATGGTGGAAAAAAGTATTTTGATTGATTAATTTGTTTTAGCTCCAATTTATATAATATTAGCGCCTTCATCTCGTAATGGTAACTTTGTTATGGAATATCCACCACATCCCAATTGCTTAGCCTCTTCATCTCTAGGGACAAACACCTTGTTGGCGAGTGTAATATTGCATCATCCACCTTGAGCACAATCGTTTCTGAATATTTTGTCTGTGTTCTGTAGGCTCCTTTGAGAACATAGTCCTGGTTATCATCCATCTCCTTAATCCTTATAATTTTTTTCTTATTGAAGGAGTTGAATAAATTTATAAAATTTAAGTGTGACATCATTGCTTAAGTTTCTGTTACACACTAATTTTCAAATCGAAAATATTTCCCTATTTATGTAGAAAATGTATCTCATGAATTCTTTTTCCTCTTCATTCAATTGAAGTTTTCACTCTCCTACTCCCTCCTGAATTGTTACAATATTAATTCTATTCCCATAATTCTCTATTTTTTTAATAATTTAATATACTTTGTAAATTTTTAATCTTTAGGATTTTTTAATTTTTGTATTTTTTTTCAATTTTTAATATTTTGTTTTTTGGTGTCTGAAAACATGAATGAAAACTGAATGCCTTCTTCAATTCTGGCTTCGCTTTTAAACAGTTTTAATATAAACAATTAATATCCTTTGGTAAGGAATGTAAAATTAGTGAATCCTGTTCAATACTTTATAGTAGAAACTCGCAGAAGTCCTTATAATTAAAAAAATATATATGTACACATATCTCCCTAAATGCAACAAGTGTGTCTGCTAGTCAACATACTGCAGTGCATACATATTTCAATTTATAAACTCCACAGGCATCTCAAACAAACTGTCCTTGGGCGACCAACATGTCTCAATATTATTACAAATAAAGATTACTACAGATCTGTTTATGGCCTACAAGTGTAGGAATATTTGAATGAAGGGATATACATATGAGTCTGAATGTAGGGTACATTTCCGAACGCCCACAGACAAACCAATTACCACTGTTTACATATGACCGCTTTATTATCTTCAAGTGTAAAAAAGGGTGACAATGTACTTATGATTCCTAATGTAGGAAACATTTATGATCGCACACACAGTAAATATGCAGCTAGTAGATATATATTCTTTGGATCTCATATGCCATGACTTGATTATGGACAACACCTGTCAAAGTAAAATCAAAACAATTCCAAATTTTGGTACATTTATGAGCTTTTCAATGTAGGAAAGAGGATAAATTGTGTATACAGTCCAAATTATTTAAATCGATTCGTATTCAAAATGTACGAATTCTGCCATCAGTTTTTTCATTCTTGTAAAAATTAATACAGAGAATATTAAAATCCTGTCCTGTAAATTTTGCATTTGGTTTTCTTGATATTGAACTTTAATTTCTCCGAAAGAATGTACTGTATTTCCTGAATGCAAGGATGTAGCGATGTCAAATTTTCCGTATATCCTACTTGGGATAATTGCATTAAATCTGTGAATAGAACTTTGTTCTAAGATTTGTGATCGCCCACACGCATCGATCAACATATGTATTTCACAATATTATGAAATACCCATGTGCATCCTAAACACGGACAATCTTTATAAACAATTTGACATTTTTATACCCTCCACCATAGTATGGAGGGTATACTAATTTTCTCATTTCGTTTGTAACTCATCGAAATATTCATTTTCGACCCTATAAAGTATATATATATATATATATATATATTCTTGATCAGGGTAAAATTCTGAGACGATTTAGCCATGTCCGTCTGTTGTAATCACGCTATCTTGTGAAGGAATTGAGATAGGATGTTGAAATTTTGCATAGGGTTGTCTTTTGTCAGCAGGCAGGTCAAATTCGAAGATGGGATATATTGGTCCACGTTTAGGCATAGCTCCTATATAAGGGTACCCGACAAATTTCGGTATTTTGGGGTTCTTGAGCGCGTTTTTCAGCCGAATTCGCTGAAATTTGGTACATTGGGTTCTTATTGGTTACTAAATGTCTCCACAAAACAATTATAAATAAAGATCCATATTTTCTGGTAGCCCCCATGTAACGGTACCTCATAATTTTCAGTATTTTGGGGATTTTGGTCGTATTTTTCCACCGAATTGGCTGTAATTTATTATTTGAAATTCTTAATAGGTACCAAATCTCTCTACAAAAAATTAGGTATATAGGTTCATTTTTTCGGGTAGTCCCCAATTTTCGGTATTTTGGTATTTTTGAAATTTACTACATTGTGTTCTTATTGGGTCCTTAATGTCTCCGCAAAAAATTATAAATATAGGTCCACTTTTTCTGGTAGCCCCCACATAACGGTACCTCCCAATTTTCAGTATTTTGGGGATTTTAATCGCATTTCCGCTGAATTAGCTGTAATTTAGTATTTGGAGTTCTTAATATGTATCAAACCTCTCAACAAAAAATTATGAATATAGGTCTATTTTTCCGATAGCCCCCATATAAGGGTACCCCAATTTTCGGTATTTTGCGGTTATTGAGCGCGTTTTTCAACCGAATTTGCTGCAATTTGGTATTTTGTAATCGTATATGGTAAAAAATCTCTCTACCAAAAATTATTAATATTCGGCCCCTTTTTGGGGTAGTCCCCATATAACCCCCTTTTTTATATTAAAATAGTTATCTGATTTGTTCCGCGTTTTGAGTTTGGTTCTAAGACTCTATTGTAATCATTTCACCTGCGTAGGATTGCGAGATACAAAATTAGAACGCAAGGTTTGATAATGAACTATAGCCGCATTTAGACCTAGCCCCTATATGGAGGTTTCAGAAGGAGTGGACTGATATTCCCATTCTTCGAATTTGAATTCTATCTATATTATGGTTTACGTAATCCGTTTTTACAGCAACGTACACAGGATTTCATTTCGGGGGGCCCCGTAGTACAAAGTGAAGAAATTCGCTGTTGCAAACATGAATCTACTGTGAAAAAATTCATATGGGGGGCCGGTACTTATACTTAATACTTAATAATTTTCGTACAACCTAGAATCCGTAATATCGATTATTTTTATTAAATATATCGATTTTTAATAATACGTTTAAAATATTTTACTTTTGTTTTTTCTCAAGTTTGGAGATTTACTTCGCAATTTTCGTTACCTTTTTGTCGCTACGTGTGCATTTTACAACACCCATGCAGCATTTAAACTAACCATGCACCTACATTCAGCATTTTAACCTAAAATTGCTAATTTTAAAAAAGTTAGAATTTTTGAAATTATTTGATGATTTCTTATAAAATTTTAATTCTTCACAATACTTTTTCAAAAATTTATAAAAATGTGCTCCTCTACAATGTGCGAAATTATAGTGCATTTACGGTAAACTGAAAAAATTGTCGCTGAATTTTACATAAAATTTCTTAAATTTTCATCAAATTTTCGTGTTTTGAGCACTTTTTATACATTTTGCTGCTAATTCTGAAGATTTATGTTCTTCTTATTGTTACAAATTTGAGGTTCTTGAAATATATTTCCGATACATTTGCAGAAATTGGCGCTTTTGCATTCATTTCACAAACATATTCCTCTTTTGAGTAATTTTTGGACTTTGGTAATTTTTTGGTTTGTTTTGGTAATTTTATTAATCGGGTAATAGGTCGCTTACTCCTTTTGACTTTTTCATCAGTGCAACTGACGCTCTAGTTCAGTTTTCTGACATACGGGATGAAGACCTTGATATCTATTCGATGTATATTCAAGGAAGTGAAGCCAAATTACTTTCTAGTAAGGCGAAACATTTATCTGATCCCAGATTTGTATTTCCCAAACAAACCATTGCACTATGGGAACTAGGGAACTATAAGTAAATCGACTTGCGACCAATCGATTAATTGACATTTTGTATTGAAAAGTCACCTACGTGAAGTTAGCAACGTTGCTAATTTTCGATAACAAAATTTTTAACGAAACTACAGGGGGACACAGAACGACCAAATTTTACATTCAGTACCCTTTTTGCAACTATGATGCCATGTCAAGTCAGCAACGAAATAAAAAAATAAGTTTTATAATAAAATTATGAATGAATATAACGAACGAATTTACAAATGTTGTTGTATAATTTATTTTATGGTCTCCATTTACAGATTAATCTTTAATATTCCAGTAACAGCAGTTATAAATATGACAAATTTTTAATTTGATGGCTACTATTCATAAGGTAAGGAAACTGGACCTGGAAGCTTCAATATAAAAACGTCTAATGAAAGGGGAGATCCCCACGACCATTCTAATGTATCGCATGTGTCCATAGTCAGTTTTTCGTTGAACAAAGTTTGCAATTTTCCGGTTTCCAACTTGTGGTCAGGACAGAAAATTGGATCTGGAAGCTTCACTATAAAAACATACACCAAAAACGCGATATCGAATAAAATAGGAGATCGTCACGAGCATATTGGCGTATCACAGTTGTTCGTAGTCAGTTTTTCGTTGAACAAGTTTCCAATTTTCTGGTTTTCTGATAAATATTGTGTGTCCTGAGTTTAGAAATCGTTCTCTTTCAGATCGATTCTCTCTTGTTAAACGTCATCATTGTTGCATTAATTGCCTCTGCAGAGGACATGATGTAAGGAGTTGTAGCTGCACACATAGTTGTGCTAAGTGTAATAGAAGACATCACACTTTGCTACACCTTTTCTACAGTTTTTCCAGTTACTAGTACGGAATGTAATATTCAGCCATCCGCTCATGGTCCATCAGGTTCTGCTCCAGCTCCTCGTCTAACAGAAACTGTCAATTTTAACCCGAATCTTCCTTCTACGTCTTCTGGTGAACAATCTAGTTCTGTGAATAGACAGGTTTTTCATATATCACAGAATAGGACGGTTCTATTGAGGACAGCTATGTTGAATATTGTTCATCAGGGTAGTACCCTATCCAGCTCGTGTATTGATTGATTACAACAGCGTTTGGGCCTTTCTACAACTTCCACTCAAGCCGCTATTTCTGGTGTTAATCAAACTGTGTCAACACTGTCTATGAAATTGTGTTCGTTTGATACTGCATTGTCTTTATATTCGTTACTGTTCCTGGAAATTACAGCATTGGTAGTTCCTGCCATTTCTGGAAATGTTCTATCCTTTTTCGATAGTCGAGATGGTGTGGTGTCGTGAGGGAATGTTAAAATTAGATCACATGAAATCAGCAATTAGATTTAGTTTCTGAGATTGAGAGTATTCAAATATGTCTTCAATTGCGATATTACCCAAATGTATCATAAAATTTTAGTAGATTCAGCCCACACACCTCTTCAGCGTATTCTTTTCCGGGATTCTCCCGACAAACCAATTTGAGCGTGAATTCAAATCTGTTGTTCATGAAAGTCGCGGTAGGATATGTTCCGCATATCAGTATCAACAGCTTTCATGGAAATTCATCCCAGCTGCGGCCCCACATAAGCTGCGGTGAAAAGTTTTAAAAAACATTTTCGAAAACACGCTGTAAATATGAAATATACATTTAAAGAGTTCTTTACGGTTCTCTATCGCATAGAAGTTTTTTTTTAATTCTCGTCTGATTGGTCCGATGATTGATAGTCTTGATAGTAATTTAGCTTTGACTCCAGGTCATTTTTTGGTCGGTTCTTCTATTTTATCCCCTCCGGGGCCGTTAATACAAGAATCCCTTGCATATCGTCAATCGGTATAGAAAAATTAGAGCGCTAACTCATTAGTTCTGCTTACAGTGGTAAGAAGAGTATTTAAAAAGTCTACATAAACGCTACAAATGGAAATTACGGCAGCGCGATATACAAACGTACGATTTAGTGGTAATTGAACAAGATCAGTTATCTCCAACATCGTGGACATTAGGTCGGGTCATTAATGTTATTCCCAGTACAGACTGCCGCGTTCGTGTCGCCGACGTAAAAACTGAACATAGCATTGTGAGGCGTCCGGTGGTTAAGCTGGCACTTTGTGCTTCTTTTATTCAGCCCGAGGCAGTGATGAAGCCCATGACCGGGTTGTCCTCTGCGCCAGCCACTCCTCGACGGGAAATTGCACAGGGTGGTGCTGATGGACGTCCTGACGGCAAAGTACCAGTGGCGACGCCGAAATCATCTGCGGGCTCAACGGATTCCGGTAAGCGTCGTTGTAAGTACTGTACACAAAAGCACTGCATTCGACAGGAGTATCCGAGCTGTGGTCAAGCACTAAATATGTGCTAACTGTTTGAATTACGACCACGTGCTCCGTGATTGCCGTAAGGATCCAGGCTGTAAGCAAAGCAAGTGCAAGCATCACTCACTGTCCAATCTTTTTGCCCAACTTCTCCAACAATATAATAATGGTCCGGTTACGTCTTCAAGTAGCAACAAACGTCCGTCCGCAAATAGTGCGTTACATAGCATGGCAATCCAACCTATTATCACAATAGGGCCAACTATCGTCGGTCAATTGGTTTCCCATAAAAAATAATTCCAGTCCGAGCACTTGTAGATCCATGTGCAGGTAGTAGTCGCATCTGCAATTCCCTGGTCTAGTTGTTGCGACTGGGACAGAATCCCAGTCGGGCCAGACCGGTTCGCCCAATTTACATTGGTCTCGACCTTTGACTCCAACCAACGATTGTCTGTGTTGGGTCCGGTCGTAAATTGACTCCAAAGTAACTTGGCAATATTGATCTGGTCCCAGATTTATGGGAGCCAGACGCAGGGATCGGACGAATGATTGGCATATGCGACTATTGCCAGCACAATTATTCAATAGGGCTCGAATAGGAATGTGTCGCTCATCCAGGACCAGTTGTGCAACTAGATTGGGCCCTAGTGTCACAATGGGCTGAATGGCGAGCATATGTGTGGGATTAGAAAATTGTACAGGCGGACCGATCGGACGTGAAGCAGCGGATCGACTATTTGACCTAAACGGACGGACTTGAAGTTGCTACTGGGATTCAGCACGTGATGGGCAGGGGTGCAGAAGCGTGTGGCGTTGCTGCTTACACTCTTTACACCTAGAAGTTATTTTGCACTCTCGCAGAGTCTTAGGGCAACCACGACGAGAAATAAATCTGTTAAAGGCGACCAAAAACGTTGCCGTTGATAAATCGGAGGTGGCTTCCAAATGCACTGCTTTTGTGGAAAAGCAAACAAATACACACACATAATCCTTTGTAATTTTACAACATCGACCTGTAAATGACTTAATATCAAAGGGACCAGCGAAATCTATGCCTGTAGTGGCGAATGGTCTTGTAATGGCTGTTCTCTCCGGAGGTAGAGATGACATAATTTGGGAACAAGTTCTTTTTTTCTCTAAAATGCAAGGTTTACATTGTCTTACAACTTTAAGAATTAAGGAAGTTGCTCGAGGTAGCCAATATTGCATGCGTAACATGCGCAAATTCCACCGTGAATGGAAATACTGTGCAACTGTTGTACCAAAAGAGTAGATAATTTGTAATGGTAAGGTAACAAAATAGGATGTCTTTCGGAATAAGACAGAGTTTGCGATTGAGATAATCGGCCATTGAGTCGCATAGTGAACCTTCTGCGCTATCATAGCAAGGCGTTACCTAACCATATTTATTTCAGAGGTCGTTGGATATTTTTCTTGAAATGTATGTCGACCTTTATGCGATGGATGAGTTTTATAAAAGAAGCGATAGACCATCGCTATAACGCGCAACGCTTTATCTAAATTAGAAAAGTCTTCTAAAACAACCTGATATTGCGAAAATAATGTCTGTATCGAGTTCAGACGAGTCTTGAATCACCCATGTGGAACTATCCTTACGAAGCCACTGTGGCCCATGCCACCAAATTTGTGAAGAAGAAAGATCTGAAGGCGAAAGCCCTCGACTGCCTAAGTCAGCAGGATTGTCTTCCGATCGAACATGATACCAATTACTCTGACCAACATTTTCGTGAATCCTACAAACCCTATTTGCAACAAAAATGGACCAAGTAGAAGGGGTTTTCATTAGCCAGGAAAGGACGATCGCAGAATCAGTCCAACAATAAAACTTTTTAAAAACAAGATTAATTTCAGCTGCAATGGCTTTGTATAATTCAGAGGCTAAAACTGCACCGCACAATTCTAGTCGAGGGAGCGAAATTGATTTTGTTTTGCTGGAAAAGATATTTGTAAAAATGTCACCATTTTAAGTAATGATACGGATGTATACTACCCCCGCATATGCCTTTTCAGAGGCATCAGAAAAGATATGAAGTTCGGATTCCCAACGAGGTATTTGAATTAAATTGACTCCCTGATAAGTATCAACGAAGTTGTGCCATTCTCTTTCCGTCGAATACGGAAGAGAATCGTCCCAATCAATCTTATCTAACCATATGCGTTGCATGACAATTTTTGCCACTACAATTACTGGGCTTAACCAGCCTATGGGGTCAAACAATTTTGCGATAGTTGATAAAACTTCCCCTTTTGTATAACTATTTTTGTGGGCCAAATGTTTAAAATATATCGAGAATCTTAGAGTCTATTAAATGTTCTACTGGAAGAGGCTCTAGGATAGAGCGGACATTAAAGGTCCATTTTCGAAGTTCAAATTTAGCGGAACCTAAAGCATTAATAATTTGGTCTCTAGAATTGTGCATAGTCTCCAAATCGTGATATCCCGCTAATACGTCGTCAACGTACATGCACTTTCGTAAGATGTGCGACGCAAGGGGGAATTCAGATTCGACATCATCGTCCAACTGCAATAATTTACGAATGGCTAAATATGGGGCACAATTAACGCCAAAAGTCACTGTCAGTAACTCATAGTCTTGAACTGTAGTATTGGGAGTATTCCTAAATAGAATCCTTTGCAGAGGAGTTTGGGCTGGATCTACCCTTATCTGCCGATACATTTGGGTAATATCACAATTGAAAACAAATTTAAATTATCTCCATCGCAATATGAGGAGGACCAAGTCTTGTTGTAATGTCGGACCAACGTGAAGAATGTCGTTGAGGCTTTTCCCATTAGATGTTTTGTTAGAAGCATTAAAGACTACCCTTAATTTAGTGGTTTGTTTATCAGATAGCAAACCGTAGAGTTTGTCGCCGTAGTCGAGACTGGCTTCATATGGTCTAAATCTAAATATTCACGAACCACCCCATCGTATATTTCCTTAACTTCCGGTTTTTTTAATTAGTGATGCCTCATTTCGAAGAAATTGTCGAAGACAATTTGTCCTGAAGTGCCCGAGAGCAAGTTGGCCTACAAATTCTTGTTTAATTGGAAGAGATACAACGTATCTACCATTAGAGTCCTTATGTGTGGTTCTTTTATAATTATCCTCGCAAAATTGTTCCGAAGGAGACAATAAATTGCGCTTAGGAACTTCTTCTAGATCCCAGAAACGAAGGAGCCTGATTCAGCCTATCTTCAGGGGAATATTGCACATTTGTTGAAAAAGTTGTTATATTGTTAGAATGACCTATATTCGTAGGAACTGGACCCGTAAGAACCCAGCCGAAAACAGTTTTTTGTGCAATCAAAGAACCTAATATGTTGGATTGAATTCCCATATCTACCGGACGACAGTCAAACAAATTTCTATCTGCCAAACGAAGATTTGGCATATTAGAGGAAAGTTCCTTGCTAATAGAAAACGATGGAAGATTACCTGAAATAGTAGGAACTAGTAACGCTGTCATTTCCATAAAGACCGTATTGTCTACGGGAGAACCTACACGTAAAGAACACAATTTTCTTGACATAATGGACACAGATTGGTTTACTCCTGAAATAGTAGCTTGGGTTGAAGTGGTGGCTATACCAAGACGCTGTTGTAACCTTTAAGTAATAAAAGATGCTTCAGAAGCAGGGTCTATTAGAGCACGAGCGAGGATACGTAACACCCTGATGAGCAATGTTCACCATTGCTGTTCCTAAAAGAACCGTTTTGTTCTGCGACGTATGGAATACCTGCCTAGTTGAAGCACTAGAAGATTGACCAGATGATGTTGATGGTAGATTGGAATTGGCATTGGATACCGGAGTGAAATGTGGAATATTAGCCAATAGTGAGGAAGTTT
>NW_026875568.1:0-17638 GCF_032173495.1 Musca vetustissima | reverse complement strand
AGGAACTATATTGAACTATATATAGCAGCTATATCCAAATCTAATTTCAACTAAACTTGCCACACATTATGTTATAGTAACGTAGTGCAAAATTTTGTGCCGATTGGACATTTTGTGTAAAATCGGACGAAAATGTTTACCGATTTCAATGAGACTTGCCAGAGGTTAACTTATATTAACTACAGTTCATTGTACAAAATTGTGTGGCAATCGGAAAAACTTTGGGTCTTTATTGCACAATTTACATAAAATTGGAAGAAAAAATATATAGGAACTACATTTAAATCTGAACCGATTTTCTCGAAACCTTACACACATCATTCTAGACCTAATTCAATGCGCTATGCCCAAATTCGTGAAAATCGAAAGATATATTGGGACTTTGGAGCACCATTTACCTAAAATCGGTTGAACAAATATATGGGAGCTATGTCTAAATCTGAACCAATTTTCACGAAACTTAATACACATCATTATAGACTTAATTCAGTTCCTTATGCCAAATTTCGTCCAAATCGAAAGATATATAGGGACTTTGGTACCCCATTTACATTAAATCGGGCGAAAAAAGTTCGGATCATAAATGCGACCTGTACTTTGTTTACAATTTAACATGGACAGACAGACGGACGGACGTACATGCATAAATCGACTTAAAAAGTGATTCTATGCATATTCTCAAAAGGAACCATGTGTCTATCTCGTTTCATTTTGCATGTTACAAAGATATGCACAAAGACATAATACCCTGTACCATAGTGTGGTGAAGGGTATAAAAATGTATATTAGATCTAGGAATGTGAGTGGAATTCGATATTATAGTTCAACAAATTATATAGTATTCACGATTTCCATATACAATTTTATTTATTTGTTTTGCATTCCCTTTCCGCATACGAAGTACCGAGCACTTGCTAGTAATATTCTAAATTAAAATATGTTTTCTTATTTTAATGTACACACTACTAACTTTATGCCTTGTTCAATATTTTGCATAAAAGTAAAAAAATATTGTCCCATGTGAATAGAAAGTCTGTAATATACTCTGATGTTGTATTTCATTTGATTTCTGTACATATAATAAACGTATTTATATTAAGAATATGTGTATTGGAGATTGAATGCAAAATATACCTGAAGGCTTTGTTGCACTATAATTCTAATATAGATTTTTCTGCAATTTTTATTTTATTTTTTTTATCCATAAATATTCATAATAAATGGAACAGCTGTAGTGTTAAACAATTTTGTTTTGAATAACATGTTTGTTTAAGGTTTAAAACAATTATTTGTATATAATTTTCATATTCATATTTGTTGTGTATAATTATACCCTACACAACTATGCTGTCAGGTTATTATAGCTTTGTGCAGCCCCAAAAGTTTGTAACGCCGCGAAATATTGGTCCTGAGTTGATCTAGACATGTGTGTCCGTCCGTCCGTCTGTCCATTATAATTTGTAAACACGATACAGGCCACAGTTATGGACCAATTTTGTATGTAGGATGGGTTCTGGCCAATGAAGACCCCTATTGTTTTTGGTAAAGATCGGTTACTATTTAGGGGATGAAATGGACCAAACACAACATTTTTGTCGGGTTTTCTGGTCGCTCCAGTGGCCGCAATTATGGTTCAAACATCGCGAATTTTTACAGGGAGAAGGGGATAGGGCCAAGAAATAAGCATGCCTAATTTGATAAAAATCGGCCAACATTTAGCGGGTGAAATGGGCCTGACTTTTGTGTGAAAAATGACAAAATTTGTCTTCTATAGCGTATATATTTCCTCCTGAAGGGCATTGACCCAAAATGTTGATAGTATATCGAAGAGGAGTGGTTGACCTTTAAATCTATACCAATTATATTGTCGTATGTACCCGGATGTAGGAGTTACACATTAATATTTACAGGTGGCTACTTATTAATATATTATTTAGTAACCCATTACCACACTAGAGGGCGAAAATATATAGCTGATCGCTTTGAAATTTTCCATGAGGATCCAGGTATGGCAAGGACAACGCCTATAATTTAGTTTAGAGATAAAGTGGACCGAAAACTTGATTTTTTGTGTAATTTGGGGTCGATCTATAGGCCACAATTGATAGCCGAACTTCACAACACAAAGGGTGGAAGGAATCTGGACAAGTAATTAGAAAGGCTGTACTTAATATTAGTAATATTTTTGGACCTCTAGTCCGTCAAGAGGGTTCAAATATCGTGAAATATTGACCAAGCCACAGAAAGTTATACTTTCGTGGAAGTTGTGTAGGGTATCATATGGTCGGCCCCGTCCGACTATACTGCTCCGCTCATTGGTTTTTTAATTGCTTTTTCATAATCCATGACATGAATAAAAAGCAAAATATTTGTCATACTAACTAAATATTATTGCAGCCATAACCGGTTTTCTTTAAATTGTTAAATTTATTTTTGATCAATGATATAATAGCAAGAAGAAAATGTGAAAGCAAAAAAATGTTTCTGGCCATAGCTATTTTTAATCTAATAATACCCGAAAACGTTGGTAAATAGTTATAATTATACCCTACACAACTATGTTGTCAGGTTATTATAGCTTTGTGCAGCCCCAAATGTTTGTAACGCCGCGAAATATTGGTCCTAGTCCCACCTTTAAGTACACCGATCGTCATATCTCGACTAGCTGAGTCGATCTAGACATGTGTGTCCGTCCGTCCGTCTGTCTGTCCATTATAATTGTAAACACGATACAGGCCACAGTTATGGACCAATCTTCACGAAATGTAGGATGGGTTCTGGTCAATGAAGACCCCTATTGTTTTTGGAAAAGATCGGTTAATATTTAGGGGATGAAATGGACCAAAAACTTTATTTTTGTCGGGTTTTCTTGTCGCTCCAGAGGCCGCAATTATGGCCCAAACACCGCGAATTTTTGCATGGAGAAGGGGATCGGGGCAAAGAATAAGCATATCTGTTTTGATAGCAATATTTAGCGGGCCAAATGGACCCTAACTTTTGTGTAAAAATTGACAAACTTTGTATTCTATAACGTATATATTTACCACTGAAGAACGTAGACCCGGGAAGTTGATAGTATATCCAAGAGGAGTGGTTGACCTTTAAATTGATACCAATTATATTGTCGTAGGTACTCGGATGCGGGAGTTACACTTAAATATTTACAGGTGCTTACGTATTCATATATTATTTAGTAAACTATTACCACACTGGAGGGCGGAAATATAGCGCTGATCGCTTTGAAATGCTCCATGAGGTTCCAGTTATGGTCAAGGACAACGCTTAAAATGTTAGGTGATGATCATCACAACACAACCCACGGTGAAGGGAATCTGGACAAGTATGTATAGGTGCTGTGCTGATAATTAGTAACATTTGCTGACCTCTAGCCAGTCAAAAGTGTGCAAATATCGCGAAATATTGCCCAATCTCAGAATATAGAACCACAGAAAGTTAGATTTTCATGGAAGTTGTGTAGGGTATCGTATGGTCGGCCCCGTCCGACTATACTGCTCCGCTCACTGGTTTTTGTTAGGATTGTGAGCATCCAAATATAGAATTGCAGCCAATTTGAGCACATGTTTCTTCCAGATAAGACGTAATTTTATATTCCCAAATTATTATACAATCTACCGTAATATGGAGGGTACATTAATTATGTGTTTCCGTTTGTAACTCATCGAAATAATCATTTCCTACCCTATAAAGTACATATATTCTGGACCAGCGTAAAATTCTATGACGATATAGCCATGCCCGTCTGTCTGTTTTAATCACTCTATCCTCTAAACGAATTGAAGTAGATCGCCAAAATTTTGCAGAGAGTCGTCTTTTGTCTGCAGGCAGGTCAAGTTCGATGATGGACTTTATCGGTCCACGTTTAGGCATAGCTCCCCAATTTTCGGTATTTTGGGGTTCTTGAGCGCGTATTACAATCGAATTCGCTGAAATTTGGTATTTTGTAGTCGTATTTGGTAAGAAATTTCCCTACCAAAAATTTTTCATATTCGGTCCCTTTTTGGGGTAGTCCCCATATAACCCCCTTTTTTATACCCTCCACCATAGTATGGAGGGTATATTAATTTTGTCATTCCGTTTGTAACTCATCGAAACAATCATTTCCGAACCTATAAAGTGTTTATATTCTTCATCAACGTAAAATTCTATGACGATATAGCTATGTCCGTCCGTCTGTCTGTCCATCCGTCTGTAGTATCTTCTGAAGGAATTGAGATAGGGTGCAGAAATTTTGCACAGGCTTGTCTTTTGTCTGCAGGCAGGTCAAGTTCGAAGATGCGATATATCGGTCCACCTTTAGGCATAGCTCGCATATAAAAGTACCCCCCAAATTTTCGGTATATATGTGTTCTTGAGTGCGTTTTTCAACCGAATTCAATGAAATTTTCTACATTGGGTTCTTATTGCGTACTAAATGTCTCCACAAAAAATTATGAATATAGGTCCACTTTTTCTGGTATCCCCCATATAACGGTACCTCCTAATTTTCAGTATTTTGGGGGTTTTATCGTATTTTTCCACCGAATTGGCTGTAATTTTGAGTTCTTGGTAGGTTCTAAATCTCTCCACAAAATTTTATACATATAGGTCCATTTTGTCGAATATTTAACCCGCATTTAGGCCTAGCCCCTGTGTGGGTAGTACCCGAAGGATTGGACCGATATTCCCCATCTTCGAACTTGAACTAATTTTGCAAGAAATAATATGATGTGTGAAGTTTGAATGAAATCCAACTTTTTTGAAACGAATTTTGTTCTAAGAAACGTGGGGAAACATCATTGTATCAAAGTGTATACACCCTCATTAGCCATAAGGCTGAGGGTATAAATATCCATTAAAAATTGCTGAAGTTTGTATTTGGTATGTTCGCTTTTTTATACCCTCCACCATAGTATGGAGGGTATATTAGTTTTGTTTTTCCGTTTGTAACGCATCGAAATACGCATTTCCGACCCTATAAAGTATATATATTCTTGATCAGCGTAAAATTCTAAGACGATTTATGCATGTCCGTCTGTCCGTCTGTCTGTTGTAATCACTCTAGCGTCTAAACGAATTGAGATAGGGCCCCAAAATTTCGCATAGAGTCGTCTTTTGTCTGCAGGCAGGTCAAGTTCGAAGATGGGCTATTTCGGTCCACGTTTAGGCATAGCTCCCATATAAGGATACCCCCCAATTTTCGGTATTTTGAGGTTCTTGAGCGTGTTTTTCAACCGAATTCGCTGAAATTTGGTACTTTGAGTTCTTATTGGATAGCAAATATCCCCACTAAAAATTATAAATATAGGTCTATTTTTTCGGACAGCCCCCATGTAAGGGTAACCCCAAAATTTCGGTATTTTGAGGTTCTTGAGCGTGTTTTTCAACAGAATTCGCTGAAATTTGGTACATTGAGTTCTTATTGGGTACCAAATAAACCTACTAAAAATTATAAATATAGGTAAATTTTTTCTGGTACCCCCCATATAACGGTACCCCTCAATTTTCGGTATTTTGGGGTTCTTGACCGCGTTTTTCAACCGAATTTGCTGCAATTTGGTATTTTGTAGTCGTATATGGTAACAAATCTCCCTACCAAAAATTATTAATATTTGCCCCCTTTTTGGGGTAGTCCCCATATAACCCCCTTTTTTTGTATTGTTGTTTACATTATGGTTTACATAATCCGTTTTTAGAAATGTCGGTATAGGTCCACTTTTTGATATGTTCCCTATATTTTCATTTCTAGTACCTGCCCGTATATCTATGGTGGAGGGTATCCAAAGTTCGGCCCGGCCGAACTTAACGCTTTTTCACTTGTTTTCATTTCAATTATATGTCATAATACCTATAATGGAGGGTATCCACGCTTTTTCACTTGTTTTCAACTTGTCATTGAAAGCCGAACACAAAAATGTATAAATTAATCATAGAATCAATTCCACACACTGTGTATGTCTAAATTCTCTCAAATAAAGAAAACACACTTTTTTAAACATCTTGAATGCCAATGTTTATGTAACATGTCACCACCGGCCTATTTCGAATAATTTATTAAGCTTACTTCCTTAATTAGAAACAATTGCCAGTAAATCAATGTATTTGACACTTATTAAGGAATTCATTTTGTTTTCTGTTTTCATATTTCCACTTTGTATTAACGCCAAGAAGATTAATTAGCGTTTTGTAATGAATTTTCGTTCATTCAAAGATAAATGTGTAATTTTAGTTTAATTACTTTGGCTTTACCTTGCTAATGTTCAAGTTAAACAATAATGAAAATGTGAATAATGACTTGAGCTTATATTTCTGACACAGACAATGCTTTATTAGCACACACATTTATCTTATACAAATTTGTAAGTCTAAAAAAATTTGAACAATTGAAATGTGTAGAAAAAAGAACGAATACTGTAAACCAAATACGCTTATAAGCGGAATAAAAAAAATCCTGCAAATTTGTATAAACAAGTAAAGTTGGCGCAAAGTCCGGGTCAAACTTTTTTTTTTCAAAATTAAGATATTTATATAGTCTTTGTGAAGTGGCTAGAGGATGTTATTCACCCTCTAACAAAACTATTTCCTTAAATTGCGAGGTACTTTTATGTTTATGAACTTGTTATACTTTGAACCACTTCGGATGCATCCTTAAAAATAACAGAAATAAGGCGTTACTCTTATATGGGGGATATCCCAAGACATTGACCTAAATAGAACCTTTCCTGCGAAGATGGTTAGAAAATTACAAACTGGAAATCCAACCAAAAATCTGCGGTATATAACAATTTTCCACTACGAAATATCCTAGGAGTAGTAGCAATGTCTGTGCAAATTCCTTCCTAGAATCTACATAATAATAACCCCCATTATGAGATATTCTGGAGGAAAAATCAATTCCGAACTCGATCCCATTAATATGCACTAATCTACAAATATAGGTTCATAGATTGCTTGGTTGGTTGAAAATTTAGTAATAATCGACAAGAAGTGGATCGTTATGAGTATTTTGGTATTTAAAACACAAATATGTTAGGTGAATAGAATGAATTCGCAACCCATAAGTTCGATTCGGGCCGGTTACCCGAATATTCAATATCAATTCATATCAATATCAATTCAATATCTTAATTTCGGACAGGGCCGACTATATGTTACCCTTTACTACTTTAGGTATACGGTACATATGTATCCTTACAATTGCAAGTCAATGTTCCCTCGAAGGAACATAATCATGTCTTTCTGCAACCTATGATAAATTTAATTTCATTCTGTAGATTTAGAGTCGTCTGCGTACCATGGGAAAAATTTATGAAAATCGACTTATAGTAGAATTCATACACGCAGAGACGTACGCAAGATTTCATTTCTGGGGGGGGGCGGATGGTACGAAATGAAAAAGTCAAATTTTATTCTTAAATATTGCATGAAAAAAAAATTATTACTTTAATATACATAATTTATACTTTTAATTTTTATATATTTAATAGAAAAAATATGGAAAGGCATTACTAATCGTGAAAACGTATTAAAACTAAAGACAATATTTTATATTCATTAAGCTCACAAAAATATATATCTACATTCCTCCTAATATATTACATATATATTAAATGCTTTGCATATTAAAACCAGTGATCGGAGCAGTATAGTCGGACGGAGCCCACCATATGATACCCTACACAACTTTCACGAAAATCTAACTGTCTGTTTTTCTATATTCTGAGCCTCGGCAATTTTTGACCGACTAGAAGTCAACAGCACCTCTGACCAATTTTCCGAATATTACTAATATTCAGTACAGCAGTTCTAATTACTTGTCCAGATTCAATTCACCGTAGGTTGTGTTGTGATGTCCGGCTTTCAAATGTGGCCTATAGATGGACTCGACAAACATACAAAAATACGTTTTTTAAGTAAACTGATCATCACCGAAAACTATAAGCATTATCCTTGACAATACCTGGAACCTCGTGGAACCTAAAGCGATCAGCGTTCAATTTCCGACCTCTAATGTTAAAGGGTTACTAAAGAATATATGAATACGTAAGCACCTGTAATGTGTAACTCCCACATCCGAGTACATAAGACAATATAATTGGTATCAATTTAAAATTCAACCACTCCTCATGGATATACTATTAACTATTTGGGTCTAAGTCCATCAGGAGTAAACATATTCGATATATAATACATTTTTATACCCTTCACCACTCTGTGGTACAGGGTATTATGTATTTGTGCATATGTTTATAACAGGCAATACGAAACGAGATAGACACATGGTTCCTCTTTCGATTTGCACGAAATTTGGTACAGCGTAATGAATTAGGTCTAGAATGATGTGTGACAAGTTTCCTGAAAATCGGTTCAGATTAATATATAGCTCCCATATATATTTTCGTCCGATTTAGGGCAAATGGTGTACCAAAGTCCCTACATACCTTTCGATTTGCACGAAATTTAGCATAGAGTTCTGAATAAAGTCTAGAATGATGTGTGTTAAGTTTCGTAGAAATCGGTTCAGATTTAGATATAGCTCCCATACATATTTTCGTCCGATTTAATGTAACTGGTATACCAAAGCCCCTATATATATTTCGATTTGCACGAAATTTGGCACGGCGCACTTAATTTGGTCTAGAATGCTATGTGTTAAGTTTCCTGAAAATCGGTCTAGATTTAGATATAGCTCCCATATATATTTTCGTCCGATTTAATGTAAATAGTGTACCAAAGTCCCTATATATCTGTCGATCGGCATGAAATTTGGTTTAGTGTACAGGTCTAGAATGATGTGTGTTAAGTTTCGTAAAAATGGTGTACCAACATCCCTATATATCTTTCGAGTTCCACGAAATTTGGCACAGCGTACTGAATCTGGTCTAGAATCATGTGTGTTAAGTTGTCCGATTGCCACATAATTTTGTACAGTGAATTGTAGTTAATATAAGTAAAACTCTGGCAAGTCTCATTGAAATAGGTTCAGATTTTGATATAGCTTCTGCATATATATTTTCGTCCGATTTTACACAAAATTGACACAAATTTAGCAACAACGTATTGATGTTAGTATAACATAGGAGTTGGATATAATTGCAGCACCAAGGTGGGTCCAGTCGGTACAAAATTTTGCACTACGTACTGGAGTAACTATAACATAACATGTGGTAAGTTTAGTTGAAATCGGTTAAGATTTAGATATAGTTCCTATAAATAGTTTCGTCAGATTTTAGGTAAAAGGTGCACCAAAGACCCAAAGTTAGGCCGTTTGCTACAAAATTTTGCACTACGTACTGGAGTTACTATAACATAACGTGTGCTAAATATTGTGAAAATCGGTTCAGATTTAGATATAGCTCCCATATTCGTCCGATTTTAAGTAAATGGTTCACCAAAGATCCAAAGGTAGGCCGATTGACACAAAATGTTGCACAACGTACTGAAGTTGATTTAACCTAGCGTGTGGAAGGTTTTAAAATCTGTTCAGATTTGGATAGAGCTCCTATATATTTTTTCTCCCGATTTTATGTACATGATTGCTTTAAATTGATTTACATAATTTTGTCTGACCAAATGCAAAATTTAGTATAGGTTGCAAAATGACATATTTATGGATCCATTTTCATGCTAATGGTCATTCAAAAATTCGACGTCTGTTAGGATTCATCTGTTGAATATAGTTGATTTGTTCCGCGTTTTGGGTTTCTTTCTAAGACTCTGTTGTAATTATTTCACCTGCGAGAACTATAGTCCACATTTAGGCCTAGCCCCATATAGTTATACCTACCGATTTTCTGTATTTTTAATATTTAACGTAAAGCTATATCTGTTCTCAATTAGGCCGAAATAAAACCTGTGTGTGCTGGTGATGGCCTTATATAAGTGTGACCTCTTAATTGCAGTATTTTTGGGGATGTTCCACCCTAACCTTGCGTCGTCAATATCAGACCACTTTCTGGGGTTTTTAGGGAAAATAGTCATTCAAAATTTGCTGAAATTTGTATTTGGTGTACATTGAGTTTTCGGTGGTGGAGGGTATCCAAAGTTCAGCCGGCCGAACTTAACGTTTTTTTCACTCGTTCATTTTATTTTTAAATACACCTGTATAATTATTTCTGCGATTTCTGGTGGCATTAATTTCTAAAGTAACCCTTCAAACTATATTGATCATTTTCATGTACATAGTTCGGTGTCACTGCCATAAACATCCAACAACAACTATGTTTATGAATCAAAACTTGATAACTATTGTCCCTTTAATTTGCATCACATTATATTCAACGTAAAATCGATTAATTTAAAAATAACAAAATACTTTTTTTTGTTTTATTATTATTATTTGCATAAATCCATCACAAACAAGAGAATTAATTTTCACTCAGTCACATACGTGCTATTTACATACGCTCGAACATCCACTTATATATGGCTATGTACAAATAATTAACAAACAAAATAATTGAACGAATTAAGTTCAGTCAAATAATTTGTCGATAATAAATCATCGTTATTTGAACAAGTTAATCCAAATGATGTGTGTATGTATGGGCGTACATACTATGTTGATAAACAAAGGCATTTCAGCAATCACATTTTCAAACTAGTAAGGAAAGTAGTAAAGTCGGACTGGGCCGACTATATGATACCCTTCACCACTTTGGGGTTATTCATACATACATATGTATCTTTACAGATGTCGTCTTTTCGAAGGATCATTGATATGAAATTGAACGAACTTAAAAATGCGATCTTTATCAATAAGTAAACCGACTAACATCAATCATTACACATGCCATTCTAAAATATATTCCATATGTTGTAAATAGATTTTAAGCAAACTTTACGCACGCTATTTGGTATGATTCACTGTTTAAAATGTAATATCAATCAGGCATCCATTGATTATTTGGTTTATAATCAACATTAATAGGTCGAAATTATATATGGAAGCTAGGCTAGGCTTGCCGAGATTAATTTATACTAATTTCAGTAAGTTTTGCAAATCGGACTAGCTAAGGGTCTTCAGTACACCATTTACTTAAAATCGAAAATATATATTGGAGCTGTATCTAAATCTGAACCGATTTTCACGAAACTTGGCACACATCATTCGGGACTTAATTCATTACTCTATGCCAAATTTCGTGCAAATCGAATGATACATAGGGACGTTAGTGCCCCATTTACCTTAAATCGGACGAAAAAATATATGGGAGTTATATCTAAATCCGAACCGATTTTCTGGAAACATGGTACACATGATTCTGCACCTAATTCAGTACGCTATGCCAAATTTTATTCAAATCGAATGATATATAAGGACTTTGGTGCACCATTTACCTTAAATCGGACGAAAATATATATATGGGAGCTAAATCTAAATCTGAACCGATTTTATCGAAACTTGGCACACACCATTCTAGACCTTATTCAGTACTCTGTGCCAAATTTCGTGCAAATCGAAAGATGTAGTGGGACTTTGGTGCCCCATTTAAATCAAATCGGACGAAAATATATACGGGAGCTATATCTAAATCTGAACCGATTTTCTCCAAACTTGGCATACAAATCATTCAGCACCTAATTCAGTCCTCCATGCCAAATTTCATGCAAATCGAAAGGTATATAAAACTTTGGTGTACCATTTACATAGAATCGGACAAACCTATGTATGGGAGCTACATCTAAATCTGAACCGATTTTTACGATTCTGGACCCAATTAATTATTCTATGCCAAATTTCGTGCAAATCGAATGATATTTAAGGACTTTGGTGCACCTTAAATCGGACGAAACTATATATGGAAGCTATATCAAAATCTGAACCGATTTTCTTGAAACTTGGCACACATCAATCTGGAGCTTATTCAGTACTCTGTGCCAAATTTCGTGCAAATTGAAAGATATAGAGGGACTTTGGTGCCCTATTTACCTTAAATCGGATGAATATATATATATGGGAGCTGTATCTAAATCTGAACCGATTTTTCCCAATTTCAATAGGGTTTGTCCTTGGACCAAATAAGTGACTTGTGCCAAATTTCATCCAAATCGAATCATAAATGCGACCTGTACTTTGTTTACTATTTAACATCTACGGACGGACAGACGGACATGCATAAATCGACTCAGAAAGTGATTCTATGCGTATTCTCAAAAGGAACCATGTGTCTATCTCGTTTCCTTTTGCCTGTTACAAACATATGCACAACGACATAATACCCTGTACCACAGTTTTGTGAAGGGTATAGAAACCAAAAACAACAAAAATTTATCATGGCGAATTAACTTTAAATTGCAGTCACTTTCAGTTTGTATCAATTGTATAACCCCTGGAAATGAAATTCAATTTATACTGTCATTACGTAGAGTTTTTATTCAATGTGTATTTCGTATGTAAATCTATATATATATATACATTTTGGTTGGTTTATGACATAGAGGCCTTTAGAAAAACAATAGCACATATAAATATTTGTCCATGTGTGAATATCATAATTTGCTCTGATTTCTTTTTGTCACTTATGCACAAGTAGATAAGTAAATTCGATTTGGTAAGTACTTCAATGTTATTGGACCGTTTTTTTCGGTAACATATTTGTTGATGACTATATTCTGATGGTGCCGACCACTTAACGCTTACATGGAGTATGTCTGCTTTTATAACTCAGTCAGCAACTTCAAAATACGAAGTGAACTCTAAAAACCAAAAATGTTAAATTGTAAATTGCAATGAGGATCTCAAATTCATCTCTTGTATATAACAAATGTGGTGATAGGTATCATATATTCGGCGCTGTCTTTATTTTCACTTTTCCTCTAAATTCACTATTGCAGAATTATTGAAATCCAAAAAATTAAGATTTAAATGTGTTCATCTTTAAATTCCATATGAAACATATGGAAACGTCATACGACATGCTGGTGCTGGACATTGTGTGAACATGCCGTTTCTCTTTTCCGAAATGCTTCCGGATATGTAGAAAAGTTAAACAAAAGCGTACCACATTTGAATGTACTTTGTAGATTTAGTTAACATACAATTTACTCGGCACGTGCATGCATACAAAGCACATGTATGCGTTAACGACACTAAGCAGGAAATATTAGGAAATGTCTGCCAACAAATGTAATGTAAACTAAATAGAATATTTAAAAATTACAAAAAATGTACAATTTGTACTTTTTAGAACTATGCTTTATAATTTCTTTAAAATCACTCAAGGCAAAATAATATACAATGTATGTACATATACATGCAAATGTATGCATATGTATACATGATATTTTTTACACCTCTTTTGGTTGAAAAAAAAACTAATCAGAAAGTAGCCAAATAAAAAACTTGTAAGAAAAGTAAAAAGCGGGACGGGGCCGACCGAGATATTAATATTTACAATATCCTATAGATGGAACAGAAACAATTACAAAACCCATACACATACCATTCTGAAATATATGAAATGTGTCAATCTGATTCTTTTGTATACCATTCGTATGAAATCGAGCAAAATAATATATGTGGAGCTATATGTAAACCTGGACATAATTGAGCAACCGTGGCATATTCTATTTGTTATTGTCATGAGTACATCGAACAGATGTAGGCTCATCGGTGCACCATTTACATTAAATCAGACGAAACCAGTAAGGAAAGAAGTAAAGTCAGGCAGGGCCGACTATATGATACCCTTCACCACTTTGGGTATATTCAACAGATGAATGCTAACAGACGTCGAATTCAGCAACCTATATTAAATTTTTCATTTGTTCAGATATAGGGTTGCTTCTTACAATGGGATAAAATTACCAAAATTCGGGAGAAAAAATATATACAAGCTCTATCCAAATCTGAACCGATTTCAAAACTTTCCACATTTCAAAACATTAGTACGTTGTGCAAAATTTGTGTCAATTTTGTGTAAAATCGGACGAAAATATATATGTAGAAGCTATATCAAAATCTGAACCGATTTCAATGAGAATGGCAGAGATTAACTTATATTAACTACAGTTTATTGTACAAAATGTGTGGTAATCTGACAAACTTTGGGTCTTTAGTGCACAATTTACATAAAATTGGAAGAAAAAATTATAGGAGCTATATATAAATCTGAACCGATTTTCAGGAAACTTTACACACATCACTCCAGACTCATTTCAGCACACAATGCTAATTTTGTGCAAATCCAAATATGTATAGGGACTTTGGTACACCATTTACATTAAATCGGACGAAATTTTCCCGAAACTTAACGTGCACTATTCTAGACTTAATTAAGTACGATATGCTAAAATTCGCTATGCCAAATTTCGGGCAAATCAAATGATATATAGGGACTTTGGTACACCATTTACCTTAAATCGGACAAAGATATATATGGAAGCTATATCTAAATCTGAACCGATTTTCAGGAAACTTAACACACATCATTCTAGACCTAATTCATTACGCTATGCCAAATTTCGTGCAAATTGAAAGAAATATTGGGAATTTGGTACCCCATTTACCTTAAATCGGACGAAAATATATATGGTAGCTATATCTAAATCGAACCTATTTTTCTCAATTTCAATAAGGTTCGTCCTTTGGCGATATAAATGAGCTGTCCCAAATTTCATCCAATTCGGATCATAAATGTGACCTGTAACTTGTTTACAATTTAACATGGACAGACAGACGGACGGACGGACATACATAAATCGACTCAAAAAGTGATTCTATTCAGTTTCTCAAAAGAAACCATGTGTCTATATCGTTTTCTTTAGCAGGTTACTATCATATGCACAAAGATATAATACCATGTGCCACAGTGTGGTAAATGGTATAATAGAGAAGGGAAAAGTCAATAATCGGACGGTGTGTTTATATCCATTCATCATACTGGCAGTAGCCTTTCTCCTATATTCATTCAACCTAAACCTAAAAATATTATTACATACATGGTCAACTGTGACAGGTCCTAAATTTATTTGCCATTATTTTTGTCGAAATAATCGATCTATACGTCATATATTTTTTTTCCACTATATCGATATCAAAACAGTTTCTAAGAATTGCTTTTGGTTTGTAATATAAGCTGTTTATAAATGTAGTTCCTTGTATTTTTATTGAGTTTTCTATGTCATGTCTTGTGCTCTATAATCTTTTGGATTTTGTCCTATATTTGCAGTGTTTTCCTTTTTTTCATTTTTAAACTTTGATGCACTTATCTCTCACCATGCACCCAAAGGAAATTATCACAAGTGCATTATATTCACAGCATGACAAAGTCTTATATTGCTGTTATTGTTGTAATGAAAAAGCGGATGTAATGGCAGTAGCAACAGCGTTATTGGAACAGATTTAAAGTTAGTGCTTCTCCACCACTTTCACCCACACACACATATATATTTCCCAATACATTGAAATATGTTATTCCACAGAAGCTTCAAAAGAGTACCGCTGCGTCTCAACTTGCACTGTCTTGTTGACTGGAAAGGCGGGTTAAGTAGATATTCACATGAAAGGATATATAATATCTATCTATAAATTGTATATCTTATTGGCAGAACACAAGGAACGAGGAGGCGAACCCTGCAAGTACATGAGTCCTGTTTTTATGGTTTCCAATTTAGTGCAAGCACTGAAGAAAATTGCAAATGTTTATAAATGATATTGAGTAAAAAAAAAAAAAAACAACAACAAAGGTCGCCACAGTTTTCAAGCCATATAGACGTAGTACTATGTATTATACACATTATGAACATTATTGTCGCAAAAATACATTTTTTGTTTTTGTTGCAAGTCGAACAATATCTCAATAGTGATTGTCTATTAGAGGTTGTATATTAAAGTATGAAGACATTAGATATACTTAAAATAAATTGGTATGCTTTGATTTAGTTTGAGTGGAAGGGTTTCGTGGATGTAAGATATAGATCGTGTATAGAGGGGTGTTCCGGAAGGTCTTCATTTTATGGAATACACTACAAAAGGTATTGTATTAAATTTAGACTTCAACGACGTTTTCTAAAGGCATTGAAAGATATATACAATTTTTTGAGATAACTGATCCAAAGTTTATGAGGCATCAAGGCGAACATTCGATACCCTCCACCATATATAGTATACTGACTGGTACTTGAGATTAAAATATAGAGAAAATGCCAATACAGGACCTATACTGACATTTCTACAAACCGATTATATAAACCATAATACAAATTTCAGATATTTTTAGTGAATAATTATACCCTCAGCCTTATACCCTCAGGCTAATAAGGGTGAATACACTTTAACACGGTGAAAATGTGCCTCATCGAAATATTGGTTGTAGACCCTATGTTTCTTTGGACCAAATTTGTTTCAGAAAATGTTGATTTTATCCAAACATTATTTCTTCCAAACTTAGTTCAAGTTCGAAGATGGGGAATATCGGTCCACTCCTTCTGGTACCTCCCACACAGGGGCTAGGCCTAAATGCGGGTTATAGTTCATATATATTTCATATATAGTTCATTATCGAACCTTACGTTCTAGTTTTTTATCTTCATCTTAATCTTCAATTTAAAGTAAACATCAATCCGGGTGTCCGATTGTATAAACATGAGTAGTTTGGTGCACCATCTACTCAAAATCGGAAGAAAATATATATATATATATATATATAAGAGCTCTATCCAAATCTAAACCGATTTCAAAATTTTCCATACGCTAGGTTATATTAACTCCAGTACATTGTGCAACATTTTGTAGCAAACGCCCTAACTTTGGGTCGTTGGTGCATCTTTACTTAAAATCGGACGAAACTATATATGAGCTATATCTAAATCTTAATCGATTACAACAAAACTTGTCACACGTTATGTTATAGCAACTTCAGTACGTTGTGCAACATTTTGTGCCAATCGTACTCCCCTTGGTGCCGCATTTGTATATAACTTCTAGGATATATTAACATCAGTACGTTGTGCAGAATTTATGTCAGAAGCTATACCCTCAGTCATATGGCTAATGAGGGTGTACACACTTTGACACGGTGAAAATGAGCCTGATCGAAATATTGGCTCTAGGCCCCATGTTTCTTTGGACCAAATTTGTTTCAGAAAATTTTGATTTCATCGAAACTTTGCCCATATTATTATTTCATCCAAACTTAGTCTAAGTTCGAAGATGACGAATATCGGTCCACTCCATCTGGTACCTCCCACGGAGGGGCTAGACCTAAATGCGGATTATAGTTCATTATCGAACCCTACGTTCCAGTTTTTATCACGATATCCTCCGCAGGTGAAATGATTGCAACAGAGTCTTAGAACCAAACACAAAACGCGGAACAAATTAGATAACTATTTTAATATATCGACGTCTCCGATTCATAGTATGCTAAGACGACTTAGCATGTTTTAAAGTTCTTTACGTTTTTAGATACTACGGTCCTTAATTTAAATTCACTGAAATTTTGGTAATCATCGGCCAATCCAAACCAAAGTTATAAGCAAAAATGTACTTACGATTAAAGAAACTTCCATACTTTGAAAGCTTCTACTGAAAAACTCACTTTTCAGACTTAGCATACTATGGTTCGGAGGCGTCGATATAATATAGTAATATTTCAGCACCCTATCTCAATTCGTTCAGAAAAAGCATGATTACAAC
>NW_026875567.1:0-17733 GCF_032173495.1 Musca vetustissima | reverse complement strand
ATTGTGTCAAATGCCCTTTTACATATTGAGCAATTATCAGAAGTTGGTGATGCTGCGGACAGAGGTGGCCTGTGAGAAACAGTGACGTAAATGACATACACCCACTCAAAACCATTATGTTTTTTATAAAATGGCTATTAACATTTATCGAGTTGGAAATAACGTATGCTTTACTCAAATTCATATCGAATATCAAAATTGTTTTCTTAAAAAAAATTCGGAATTTTTTATCAGTTCTAGTAAAGAATAGCCAGATATACAGTAAAAATAATATATGTTCTTGAAAATGACTGTATATGGTGATAATATTGAAATAAATGACGTTTACTACATTTTATACACGTATGTGTCGTTTTCGACGTTTACACTTTTTTGACAGTCGAAAACCTGAAAATTCGTCATACGGACCATCCCCGGCTGCGGATGATGACGATGTGGATGATTAACTTTAAGATGTATAAAATTCAATGTTTAAGTTATCATATTGTACTCCTTGCACTATATACCTACACTGATATTTGGCACTACTTAATAAAATTATACTCAAATATACTTAGAAAACATTTTTTTTAACTTATTTAAATGGTATTAACTGAAAAATAAAGAAAAAATATTCTAACATAGCTTCCCTGATTTGATCCAAGAAAACATGGTACTCTAACCCACTGTGCGTCGTGCAGTTTAGCCTCAAATCAGGAAAGAACACAAAAAAACTCGTTGGCTTCAACACATTTTCACCCATTTTTACATTACCACCATCACAGCTTCCACGCAACTTATTATTTATTACCAATATTTTAAAATTATGACAAAAACACTTCATTTTATAGAAATGAATTAAAATTATATGCAATATGTTCATATTTCGCGAGTTATAACCTTGCAAACCTCAGTTTCAAGGAATTTAGAATATTTTTGTAATTTCCCATATATTTCAAAAGAAATCAAATTTCTACCAAATTGGGTCGGACACTAATAGTTTTGTTACAATTTATAATGGAAAAACGAACACGCGCCATTATTATCCACGTATGTGCAAATATGATATTGTAAAACAAGAAGAAATAGCGTCAAATTCTGCCGGGGTTAACGACAGATATAGGAATTTTCAATTTCCATAAAAATTTAAAAATTTTTTTGCAAGCACATTAGAGATTTTTTATATATAGGATTTTGGAGATTTGAACCGCTTGTGAAATATTTAATATCAAACTACTTTTATTATTGTATAAAGTAAATTTATTATCTTACCAGATCAGCACAACAACATCGAAAATCGTTTGCTACTCTAGAAACACAAACGAACACACAAATCGGGAAAAATAAATTTTCAAGAGCCCTCCCAAGGAAAACAAATAATAACAACGTTTTGTATGATTGTAAATAATGTAAAAAATATTAAAAAAAAACAGTGAGCGGAGCAGTATAGTCGGACGGGGCCGACCATATGATACCCTATACAACCTCCCCGAAAATCTAACTTTCTGCGGTTCTATATATTTCGCGATATTTGCACCTTCTTGACCGACTAGTGCCAACAAATATTACTAATATCAGTACAGTACTTCTAATTACTTGTCCAGATTCCCTTCACCGTGGGTTGTGATGTTCGGCTTTCAACTGCGGCCTATAGATCGACTCGAAAAAACCAAAAAAAGAAGTTTTCGATCCATTCATCCCAAAATTATTATCTGATCCTCACCGAAAACTATAGGCGTTGTGCTTGACCATAACTGGAACCTCATAAAACATTTAAAAGCGATCAGAGCTATACTTCCGCCATCTAGTGTAGTAATGGGTTAGTAAATAATACATAACTGAATACGTAAGCACCTGTAAATATTTAAGTGTGTAAATATTTAAGTGCAACTCACACACCCGAGTACATACGACAATAAAGTTGGTATCAATTTAAAGGTCAACCACTCCTCTTGGATATACTATCAACTTATCGGCTCTATCTCCTTCAGGGGAAAATATATACGCTATAGAATACAAATTTTGTCATTTTTCATACAAAAGTCAGGGTATATTTGACCCGCTAAATATTGACCGATCTTTATCAAAACAGGCGTGCTTATTCTTTGTCCCGATCCCCTTCTCCATGTACAAATTCTCGATGTTTGGACCATAATTGCGGCCTCGGGAGCGACCAGAAAACCCGACAAAATTAAAGTTTTTGGTCCATTTCATCCCCTAAATATTAACCGATCTTTTCCAAAAACAATAGGGGTCTTCATTGGCCAGAACCCATCCTACATGCAAAATTTCGTGAAGATTGGTCCATAACTGTGGTCTGTATCGTGTTTACAAATTATAATGGACAGACGGACGGACGGACACACATGTCTAGATCGACTCAGCTAGTCGAGATATGACGATCGGTATACTTAAAGGTGGATCTAGGACCAATATTTCGCGGCGTTCCAAACTCTTGGGGCTGCACAAAGCTATAATACCCTGACTACATAGTTGTGTAGGGTATAAATATATTTATATATTGATCCGACATCAGTTTTTTCCACAAAACTATATTAATTTCGATAGAAATCAAACTCCAACCAAATTGGGTCGGCCGCTAGTAGTTTTGTTATAATTTGTAATGGACAAACGACCACGCAACCCAATTATCCGTGTACGTGCAAATATGATATTGTAAAACAAGATGAAATAGCGTCAAATTCTCCCGGGGTTAACGTCAGATATAGGACTTTTCCATTTCCTATACAAAATTTAATTTTTTTAAAGATGTTTTTTATATATAGGTTAACAAACGGTTTTGAGTCTTGCATTTAGAATAAAAATTAAATAAATTCCTACTTGTTGTAATTCTCGAATTTCTCCACCGATAGTCAAGCGCATTTGTTTTCTATGCATGGTTGTCACATCACACTGAAAATGAGTTATAAAATCGAGAAAAAACAATAAAAGAAAAAAAAATTATATTGCCACAAAATGTGTCTTTAAAAATTTCTCTAAATGATGGAATCGGTTGATATTTAACACTAGATTGCCGAAGACGGTAATTTTGACCGTTTTTATACCCTTCACCACACTGTGGTACAGGGTATTATGTCTTTGTGCATATGTTTGTAACAGGCAAAAGGAAACGAGATAGACACATGGTTCCTTTTGAGAATATGCATAGAATCACTTTCTGAGTCGATTTATGCATGTCCGTCCGTCCGTCTGTAGATGTTAAATTGTAAACAAAGTATAGGTTGAATTTATGATCCCATTTGGATGAAATTTGGCACAAGTCACTTATTCGGCCCAAGGACTAACCCTATTAAAATTGGGAAAAATCTGTTCAGATTTAGATATAGCTCCCATATTACAATTGGTCCGATTTAAGGTAATTGGGCACCAAGGTCCCTCTATATCATTCAATTTGCACTATATTTTGCACAGAATATTGAACTAGGTCCAGAATTATGTGTGCCAAGTTTCGAGAAAATCGGTTCAGATTTAGATATAGCTCCCATCATAGCTTCGTCCGATTTAAGGTAAATGATGCACCAAAGTCCCCATAAATTATTCGATTTGCATGAAATTTGGCATAGAGTACTGTATTAGGTTCAGAATGATGTGTGCCAAGTTTCTAGAAAATCGATTCCGTCCGATTTTCGTCCGATATAAGGTAATTGGGGCTAAGTTTCGTGAAAATCGGTTCAGATTTAGATATAGCTCCCATATATAGTTTTGTCCGATTTTATGTAAATGGTACACCAAAGTCCCTATATACCTTTCGATTTGCATGAAATTTGGCACAGCGTACTAAATTAAGTCTCGAATGATGTGTGCTAAGTTTCGTGAAAATCGGTCCAGATTTAGATATAGCACCATATATATTTTCGTCCGATATATGGTAATTGGGGCACCAAAGCGCCTATATATCTTTCGATTTGCACGAAATTTGGCATAAAGTACTGAATTAAGTCAAGAATGACGAGAAAATCGGGTCAGATTTATATATAGATTTAGATATAGCTCCAATGTATATTTTCGTCCGATTTAATGTGCACTAAAGAAACAAAGATTTGCCGACCCGCACACAATTTTGGACAATGTACTGAAGTTACTATAACCTTTCGCCAAGTTTTCTTGAAATTGGTTCATATTTACATATAGTTCCTATATGTACTTTCGCCCGATTTTAATATCTGTAAAGATACATATGTAGAATATCCCCAAAGTGGTCAAGGGTATCATATAGTCGGCCAAGTCCGACTTTACTACTTTCCTTACTGGTTCAATTTCAAATACAAAAACAATTGTGTATATTATGACAATTGTGTATATTATTTTATGTAAATGGGGTACCATACTGCCAATATTGGTCCGATTGAGACAAAATTTTTGACAGAGTACTGAATTAGATCCATTGGGACCGATTGGGACAACTTATGTCTGCGAAGTTTTGTTAAAATCTGTTCAGATTTAGATATAGCTCTCATATATAGTTTCGTTCGATTTTTTGTGAATGTTGCACCAAACTCCCAATATTTGTTCGATTGAGTGAATGTTTTGCACAACGTACTGAATTAGGTCCCGGTTGATGTATGCCAAGTTTTATTGAAATTGGTTAAGATTTAGATATAGCTCCCATATATAGTTTCGTCCGATTTTATAGTTTCGATAACTTTCATATATAATTCCGTCCGGTTTTATTAAAATGGCGCACCGGAGAGTCCACGTCTTTTCTATATTCACGAAATTTAGCAGCGGGTATGGAAGTTAGATTTAAATATAGATCACATATATATTTTTGTCCGATTTAATGTAAATGATCCACCAAAGTGCCTAAACATCTTTTGATTTCCCGGAAATATGACACTGCGTACTGAATTAAGTCTAGAATAATGTTTAGATTAAGATACAGCTGTCATATATATTTTCGTCTGATTTAACGTAAATGGTGCACCAAAGTCCTTATATATCTTTCGATTGGCACAGCGTACTAAAGTGTGTCTAGAATGATGTCAGATATAGATATAGCTCCGATATTTATTTTTGTCAGATTTAATGAAAATGGTGTACCAAAGTATATATATATATTTCGATCATTATGAAATCTAACATAGCGTACTGAATAAATTTCCTGAAAATCGCTTCAGATTTAGATATAGCTCCCATATATATTTTATTCCGATTTTATGTAAATGGTGCACCAAAGTCCTTCGATTTGCTCGAAATTTTACATAGCGTACTGAATTAAGTCTCGAATAACAAGTGTTAAGTTTCGTGAAAATCGGTTCAGATTTAGATATAGCTCCCATACATATTTTCTTTCGATTTTACATAAATTGTGCACTAAATACCCAAAGTTTCTCCAATTGGCACTTAATTATGTACAATGTACTGAATTTAATATAAATTAATCTCTGGCGAGTATCGTTGATATCTTTTCGGATTTAGATATAGCTCCCATATATAGTTTTGTCCGATTTTAGTTAAATGGTGCACTAAACTCCTGTCCCAATGATACGAAATTTTGCACAACATATCAAGTTGAGAGTAGAATGACGTTATTTTGTTTTGCTCCGAATATGGTGTCTCAAGTTTGCTTTTAATCGATTTATATAAATATATCATATTGTACGCAAACGTCTCTAAATCTGCCTGGATTTTATTTAACATAAGTAGCAGAATGGCAAGAGTATGAAATGATGTTAGTCGGTTCACTTACTCACATATTTAAGTTAGTTGCATGTCAATGAAACGGCGACGTCTATTAGGATGCATATGTAGAATATGCACAACGTGGTGAAGGATATTATATAGTCGACCTAGGCCGACTTTACAACTTTCCTTACTGGTTTTTCAAACGACTAACTAATTTTAGCCACAATTCCCATAATAATTCACTTCAATTTGGGGTTGGAACATTAATTTCAAATAACTGTCATTATACCTATGTTGGACGGTATAATAGTTCAGTACCCTCTTCACGTGTTTAGTACCCTCTTTACCTGTTTATAAATAAACATTTTGCAGCCTTTAGTCATGCCCAACATTTCTAGCATGGGTACACTTTTTTCATTGCGTTCTTTTCGAAACGCCCTAAATTATCGCCTTCTCTACTTTCCAACATTTTAAAATCGAATTAGTAATTTTAATGGTTTATAAATTCTATGGTCAACGTAGCTTTTCGAATCACACCTACCTATGTCAATATGAAATTAAAATATTTTATTTAATTTGCATGAGATACTATAAATAAAATATGATCCCTTACCCTTATACTTGCTATAAATACACAACTAATTTCGTACCAAAAATTTTAAAACACCACATGTGGTCATAATTGTCCGTAATCCAATTTCTTATCAAAATTTTATTTTCAATCTAAATTATTAATGACAACAGGTTCCTAACATAATTTAGCTGTAAGCAACCCTTTTTCGCCAGACTGACCACTACGAAAGGAAATTTAATAAGGGTAAACAATAATAAAATTTCAAAATTAATCCTTCCATTTTTTTAAATAACCCCCAAGGTCTGATGGTCAATCTTAAAACTATTCCAATTAGTGTAGTGACCACTTTTAAGGCGATTAATAAAGCATTGAACTGTAACCAGGATACAAATTTACAACTTCCGGTCAATTACAAACCAATTCCACCACTTACATACGATTACACATGTATTAGCGACTAAAGCGATAAACTATAGCACACACACGCTCACTCATACATACAGCCATACATATGCTGGCTATTTTATTGCGTATATTAAATGCTTGAGGCCATAGCAAATGGTCAGGATGGTAAACAGGATATTGGTCGCAAACAATTTCATTGAGTTTTTCATATACTCGTATGTGTGTGAAAACCTTATAATTTTCACTCAACCTCACTTACACTCTACAATATTTCTTTGTAAACAAAGAAATGCAAATTGGAAGGCGGTAGATGGGGGGACGGCCACTATCACCGCCGGCTAACCACCACACACACATACACTATTTACACACAATGTCCAATTTGCATTCACCTGTTTATAAATAGATTTGATTGTAACACTTCAATGATTTTAATGAGTTCAAATTTCCTTTTTAAACATTGTTGAAAATTCTTCAGAAGTAGATTTTAAGAAAAGAGTTTCTTAATGGCTACGGAAGTTGTATGTTGCCATTAGAGGAAAATACGAAGTTTTTTGGGTTGTCCATTTAATAACACACACAACCGCGCTTTATATTAAAACCAAGAATTATTCGACGATTGATACATTTAAAAACCAGTGAGCGCAGCAGTATAGTCGGACGGGCCGACCATACGATACCCTACGCAACTACCTCGGAACTCTCGGAGCTTGGGCAATATTTCGTGATATTCGCTGCCTCTAGCCCGATTAGACGTCAACAGCACCTCTTCCTTACACTGACATATTTTTCGCATATTACTATTCATATTCAGTACAGCCCTTCTAATAAATTGTTCAGATTCCCCTCACCGTGGGTTGTGTTGTGATGTTTGGCTTATTATTGGCATCGACTCGAAAAAACACAAAAAATAACTATTCGGTCCATTTCATCCCATAATTATAATCTGATCATCACCGAAAGTTATAGGAGTTGTTATTCACCATAACTGGAAACTCCTTGAAAATTTCAAAGCGATTAGCGCTATATTTGGTAATGGTTTACTAAATAATTTCTGAGTACGTAAGCACCTGTAAATATTTAAGTGTAACTCCCACATCCGAGTACATACGACATCAATTTGAAGGTCAGCCACTCCTCTTGGATATATTATCAACTTTTCGGGTTTTTGTCCTTTAGGAGTAAATATATAACCCATATAATACAAATTTTGTCATTTTTCACACAAAAGTCAGGGCCCATTTGATCTTTATCAAAACAGGCATATTCATTCTTTGGCCCGATCCCTTTCTCTATGTAAAATTTCACGATGTTCGGGCCATAATTGTGGTCTCTGGAGCGACCAGAAAAACCGACAAAAATTTAGTATTTGGTCCATTTTATCCCATAAATATTAACCGATCTTTACCAAAAACAATAGGGGTCTTCATTGGCCAGAACTCATCCTACATGCAAAATTTCGTGAAGATTGGTCCAAAATTGTGGCCTGTATCGTGTTTACAAATTATAATGGACAGACGGACACACATGTCTAGATCAACTCAGCTAGTCGAGATATGACGATCGGTATACTTAAAGGTGGGTCTAGGACCAATATTTCCCGGCGTTACAAACTTTTGGGGACGCACAAAGCTATAATACCCTGACAACATAGTTGTGTAGGGTATAAAAACTATGATTAATAGTTTCCAATAGGAGGTGTTACTGTGGTATTCAAAAAAAATCCGTTTTTATACCCTACACAACTATGTTGTCAGGGTATTATAGCTTTGTGCTATAATATGTGGGAGTTATTCGTAATTAGGTAAAGGTGACTATATGCATAGTATTACTATTACTCCATTAGAGGACGGATATGTCGCGCTGGTTGCTTTGAAATTGTACATGAATTTCCGATTATGGTCAAGGGCGACGTCTATAGTTTTCGGTGAAGTTGAGATTTCATTCAGGGGGTGCAATGAACCGAAAACTTTAATTTTGTCAGATTTTCTAGTCGCTCTAGAGGCAATTATTATATTCAGAACATCACACTTATTTTACAAGGTGAAGGGGATCTGACCAAATACTTAGAGCGGCTGTTTAGACGATGATCGGTCAATTTTCCGAGGGTCAAATCAACCAAAGCCTAAAGTGACCAATTTTTTATTTTATGGCGTAAAAATTCACTTCAAGAAAAAAAGTTGGAAAATATACCAGGGTTAGAAAGTGGAGTTGTTTATCTATAATCGGTAAAAAGGGTGCAAATATCACGAAATATTGCCCAGGCTCAGAATATAGAACCGCCGAAAGTTTGCTTTTCGTGGTAGTTGTGTAGGGTATCATATGGTCGGCCCCGTCCGACTATACTGCTCCGCTCACTGGTTTAGATAAATGTTCTGTCAATTTGTCTTTTTGATTTATGTAAGACAGTCCGTCAATCCATAGATTACTTACGAAACTATATATAGGAGCTGTATGAAAATTTCGCATACATCAATCTGGACCTAATTTAGTACGCTGTGTAAAATTTTGTGTCAATCGGCCTAACTTTGGGTGTTTGGTGCACCATTTACTTAAAATCGGGCCCAGTACCACCGTGTGGTAAAGGGTATAAAAAATCTACATAGTAGATATGCAATTGTTTCCAGCTCCAATCTATTGATGTCCCAAATGGATGTAAGTGATCTAATCCTGCAGTGACCTGTTATGTTTTCTGCAGTGAGTTTTATATACTTATTTCCTTTTCGATAGCAAATGTTTTTGAAGTTCTGCTCCTGCCTTCTCGCAGCAGATCTTTAGGATTTCGCCAATATAATAGTGTTGTTAGAGATGTCACAATGATCAGATTCGATGATTGTGACCCCCAGCTATTTCATTTCCATTAATTCCACTATGTTCTGGAATCCAAAAATTATTGACCACTAATTGTAATTCATTTTTAGTCGCTTTCGCGATTTCCAAAATGTCGGCCTGGAATATTGTACAATATTCCTTATATTTATATGAGTTATTTATGGCTAGTGCCACACTGTAAAAACCTCCACCAGTACCTTTTTCCATTTAGAGCCGTCTTTGATTATTGACAGACCAGAGCCACTTGAGCACACCTTGTAGTATAAGGTTCCTGGTTATAAGAAACGATGGTCATCGCTGTATTCTATTGAATTTACGTTACGTGCAGCTAGTATTCGATTTCCGTTTTTTATTCTCCAGGTCTTTCCTATGGAACTATCCTATTTCCTCATATATATCACAAATTAAATTTCTACCACGAAGACCATGCTTATGCAAAATTCTTCGAATCGTTTCTGGGTTAAATTTCTTTTCCAGATAATTTTCTGCCATTTCAGCAAGTTAAGTGCACTTACCTTTGCATTATCAGCTACTTGTGGGAGCAACTTATATTGAATATTTTTCTATCATTTTTAGACAGCAGATCGAGTAATATTGAGTATTTCCGCTATTTTCCATTGAGATGGATGATGTTATAGATTGATGTTAGTCGGTTCATTTATTGATAAAGATCAAATCAAAACAATTGTTTTTAATGGAATTAAAAAACAAGTGAAAAAGCGTTAAGTTCTGTCGGGCCGAACTTTGGATACCCTCCACCTCCATAGAAATGAAATGAAAATATAAGGAACATACCAAAAATGAACCTTTACCGACATTTCTACAAACCGATTATGTAAAAAAAATTATTTTTAATAGAAAATTATACCCTCAGCCTCAGCCTTATATATATTATACCCTCACACGGTGAAAATGTGCCTCATCGAAATATTGGTTCTCGACCCCATGTTTCTTTGGACCAAATCCGTTTGAGAATAATTTGATTTCATCCCATCTTATTATTTCTTCCATGCCTTCTGGTACCTCCCACACAGGGGCTACGGCTAAGCCTAAATGCGGCTATAGTTCGGATATAGTTTTTTATTGAACCGTACGTTCTAGTTTTTTTTTATCTCGATATCCTTCGCAGGTGAAATGATTACAACAGAGTGTTAGAACCAAACCCAAAACGCTAAAATCAGATAATTGTTCCAAGGGAACACCTCCACACCTCATTCTCGATTTTAATTTTTCAAGATTTTCAATGGGCTGGTAAATCAATACCAATACTTGCTAAGGTTTGTAACTTTGCACATATATAATTGAAGATTAAAAGAGAAGAAAAATAATTTACAAAAAAATGTTGTTATTGTTTTGTTGTTGTTTTTTGCAATTAAAAAGAAGTCTTTACTTTTGATGGCGGGCATAATAACTCCCCATTGGAACATCGGAATCCGAAAACTCCAACGGTGTTAGAAAGAGTACATGTCTGGCTCTCGTATAAACTAGGATTATTGACTTCGCTCTAAAATTAACAAAATGGCGGACATTTGAAAAAATATTTTTGGAAAATCGCCGATTTTTTAACAAAAACCAAGTTAAACAAGTTAAAAAATAAGGAAGATCTTCACCGATTGGCTTATCCTAGTTCATACGATAGCTATATACTCACAGAGAAGCGTGTACAAATTTGGAATCGATTGGGTTATTAGTTTTTGAGTTATCGTGCCCGCCATTTGCAAAAGAGAAAAACGCGTTTAAGGTTTGAGAAGCCCTTCAGCAGTCACTTGATGCTGGCACAATAAATCGGCTATATCTTCAAGAGTTCTTGAGATTTTCACTTGAAAATTTGTAGGGACATTCACTACTTAGTATAGATTCGAATTATATCACAAAAATGTTTGACCCCGAGAATGGGGAGGTCCCTTTAATATAAAAAATTGTGTTATATGGGGACTACCGCTAAAAGGGGTTGGCTATTAATGATTTTTGGAAGGGAGATTTGTTACCATATACGACTACAAAATACACAATTTCAGTGAATTCGGTTGAAAAACGCGCTCAAGAACCTAAAAATACCGACATTTGGTACCTATATATGGAGGCTACCAGAAAAATGGACTTACATTTATAATTTTTAGTAGAGATATTTTGTACCCAATAAGAACCCAATATACCAAACTTCAGCGAATTCGGTTGAAAAACACGCTCAGGAACCCCAAAATACCGACATTTGGGGGGTACCCTTATATGGGGGCTACCAGAAAAATGGACTTATATTTATAATTTTTAGTGGAGAGATTTGCTACCCAATAAGAACTCAAAGTACTAAATTACAGCTAATTCGGTTGAAAACTACGATCAACACCCCCAAAATACTGAAAATTAGAGGGTACCGTTATATGGGGGCTACCAGAAAAAATGGACCTATATGTATAATTTTTTGGGGAGAAATTGGGTACCCAATAGCAGCTCAATGTACCAAATTCCAGCGAATTCGGTTGAAAAACGCGCTCAAGATTCCCAAAATACTTAAAATTAGGGGGTACCCATATATGAGAGCTATGCCTAAACGTGGACCGATATATCTATCTTCGAACTTGACCTGCCTGCGGAAAAAGACGACTCTGTGCAAAATTTTGGCGATCTATCTCAACTCGTTTAGACCAAACCTTAAATAATAACACGAGTTGTATATGACTTTATCTTTTATTACAATATTCGGATGTTAAGACAATGGATAATGTGGAACGCAGGAGCGAACTGAACGCGGGAGCGTGTTAGATGCTGGAACGTGTTGAATATAGGGGCGGGCAGATCGCAGGAGCGAGCTGAACGCAGGAGCGTGTTGAATATAAGAGCGGGCAGAGCGCAGGAGCGAGCTGAACGCAGGAGCGAGTTAGATGCTGGAGCGTCTTGAATACAGGAACGGTTATACGTAGGAGCGGGTAGAGTACAGGTGCGAGTTAGGTGCTGGAGCGTGTTGAAAACAGGAACGGTTATATGTAGGAGCGAGTTGGATGCTAGAGCTTGTTGGATGCGGGAAGCTGGCTGCGGGCGTAAAGCTGGCTATGAGCGATCTACGAGCGTGTTGCTGGCTATAAGCAAGTACCTGGCGGTGAGCGGGGAGCTGGATACGAGCGTGCGGCTGGCTACGAGCGTGGAGCTGGCTATGAGCGTGGAGCTGGCTATGAGCGTGGAGCTGACTATGAGCGTGGAGCTGGCTACGAGCGAGGAGCTGGCTGTGAGCTGGGAGCGGGCTACGAACGTGGAGCTGGCTATGAGCTAGCAAAGAGCTGGGAGCTGGCTGTGAGCGGGGAGCGGGGAGCTGGCTACGAGCGTGGAGCTAGCAAAGAGCTGGGAGCTGGCAAAGAGCGGGGAGCTGGCAAAGAGCTGGGAGCGGGCAAAGCGCAAGGCCGAAGACTTTTGTTAACGACTGACGAGCTACTATGACTGCGGACCTGCCACACGTCGACTTCACTTGTACTGTTCGCTAACTCTGGTTCGCAACGAAAGTTAACGGTATCCTTCTAGATCTCTAGTACATTAGAATATTGCTGATTGTTTTTTTCCTCTCTCTCTCTCTCTCTCTCCATGAATGAATCACTCGCCTACTCCGTTAATTGTTTTTATTTTTCTGTTTGATCAACGGAGTTGAGACGGCTCTCATAGTTTGTACGTTGAGCGAATTTGGTCTCTCTCTCTCTCTCTCATCTGGTGGTTTGCTGTGTACGGCGGAGTTGAGATGGTGTAACGTATATGTTTGTAATTTTCTCTCTCTCTCTCTCGCTATCTGGTGGTTTGTTGAGTACGGCGGAGTTGAGACAGTGTAACGTATATGCTCGCATATGAGCGTGTGCGTGTAATTTTCTCTCTCTCTTTCTCTTCATCTGGTGGTTTGTTGAGCACAGCGTCGTTGAGATGGTGAAGGCAAGCGTAGATAGTGTTCTGTTAGTGCTCTATTATTCTTACTCGGATTTTTTTTTTGTCTCTAATTTGGTCTTTATGTCGGATTATGGTATGGTTTTAAATCTTGTATGTTAATTCTCTTCACCTTTCCCTTGTCATCTTTGACTTCCAATATGTTTTGGTGAACAATAGAGGAAATTACATAGGGGCCGGAGAATTTTGGAGCTAACTTCTGATTAAAATTGATAAGCCGAAGATAAGTGTCTCTCTTTTACCCATACTTTTGTACCGATTGATGGCATCCATTTCCTCCGCCTGAGATTATAATAATGTTGTTGGTAACGGCGCGCCTTTACGTTGTTCTCTTTTACATTCTCCCAGAATTGTTTATACATTATATTTTTTTTTGGGTGGACTGGTGGATGGTATAGGCGTCGTAGTAGGGAAGACGGGATTGCGACCAAAGATTATTTCGGCTGGAGAGTATTTGGATGATTCGTTGACGGCCGTATTTATGGCAAATGCAATTTGGGTTAGACATTGGTCCCAAAGACGGTGATCAGACCCTGTGTTGTGGGCTATCATCGTCTTTATTACCCGATTGGTGCGTTCAGTTGGGTTTTCATGGGGGGCGTAAACGGCAGTCGTTCGGTGTTCAATGTTATGATCCTCCAGAAAGGACTACAGCAACCGACTTGTAAACTGAACACCGTTGTCTGTGAACAATATTTTCGGGCATCCGAATTTATAAACAATGTGTTCTTTGAGGCTTTTTACCACATCCTGTGCTGTTGCTCGTCTAGTGGGGATTAATTCCACCCATCGACTAAATTTATCTACAATCACAAGTAGCGAGGTATTTTCCTGTTTCGATCGGGGTAGAGGGCACATGTGTCACATTGTCTGATATAGTTGCGTACATCTCTCGACATACCCGGCCAGTAATAGTTTTCCTGTTTCTGTTTCAAAGTCTTAAATACACCCATATGACCAGCGCATTGGGAGTCGTGATAGTCATGAAGTATACCCGACGCAACTCTGAAGGTACGCATAGCTTCCATTCTGCACGTGGTCGAATGGAGTCCTGCGGGGAAAACGTTTATATAGCTGGCCCTCCAAAATTTTTAAATCCGGAAAATTTTTGCAGTTCTTGCTGACTCTTTTAATCATTTCTTTATACCAGTCACCGGGAACCGCGGAGAATGCGAAACATTCGCCAGTATCAGGTAAAGGGGTCCTGGATAAAGCGTCTGCTACAACATTCATCTTGCCTTTTCTGTATTCTATATCAAAATCGAATTGTTGGAGCTCAAGTGCCCATCTCGCTAGCCGGCCGGAGGGGTTTTGTAGGGAGTGTAGCCATTTTAGAGAGTGGTGATCAGTGATTACTGTGAAACGGTACCCTTCTAGATAAGGTCGCATCTTCCTGATGCCCCAAAGAATTGCTAGGCATTCCTGCTCAGTAGTGGAATATTTTTTTCGAGGTCGTTCAGTGAGCGGCTAGCGTATGCAATTACCGATTCATGTTCGGAATGGCGTTGGAACAGCACCACACCGAGACCCTCCATGCTAGCACCTGTTTGCAAATAGAAAGGCCTGTTAAAATCTGGACATGCTAGTACTGGAGCTTCAGTAAGGATGTGTTTTAATTCCTCAAAAGCTTTATTTTCTCCGTCGCCCCATTCCCATTGTGCAGATTTCTTCAACAACCGATTAAGGGGGCTAGCAATTTTTGAAAAATTTGGGATAAACCGCCTGTACCATGATGCCATTCCGATGAATCTCCGTAATTCCTTCAAATTGGTAAGATGGGGTATCCTTAGGACCGCTTCCACTTTGTCCGGATCAGTTTTAATCCCTTCAGGCGTGACACCATGTCCTAAGTATTTGATGGACTTACGGACAAACTCGCATTTCTCCATGTTTAATTGCATTCCAGCATTCTTTAATCTTTCGAAGACGGTTCTCAGTGTCAATAGGTGTTCGGAGAATGTTCGCCCAAGGACAATTATGTCATCCAAATATACAAATACCAGGGGGTACAGGTCAGACCCAACGATCTGATCCAAGGTCCTCTGAAAGGTCGCAGGCTATAAGCAAGTACCTCGCGGTGAGCGGGGAGCTGGATACGAGCGTGGAGCTGGCTATGAGCGTAGAGCTGGCTAAGAGCGAGGAGCTGGCTACGAGCGTGGAGCTGGCTGTGAGCGTGGAGCTGGCTACAAGCGTGGAGCTGGCTATGAGCTGGGAGCTAGCAAAGAGCTGGGAGCTGGCAAAGAGCGGGGAGCTGGCTACGAGCGTAGAGCTGGCTATGAGCGAGGAGCTGACTGTGAGCGGGGAGGTGGCTACGAGCTGGTGGCTAGCAAAGAGCTGGGAGCTGGCAAAGAGCTGTGAGATGGCAAAGAGCGGGGACCTGGCTACGAGCGTGGAGCTAGCAAAGAGCTGGGAGCTGGCAAAGAGCTGGGAGCGGGTAGGGATAAGTAAATCGGCTAATCGATTAATCGACTTTTTGTATTGAAAAGTCTAACAATCTTACCTAAAATTCGACTAGCTCGTTCGACGTTTTTCACCACAAAAGTAGAACACATGTATTTATATGAATGTTACCGAAATACGTCGAGCGTACAAAATTCCAAGTTGAAAATTTTCAACTTTGACAGAACGTATTTTTTGTATTTTTCTTTTGTTGAAAATAAAAACAAAACATTCAGCAAATATGAAATTTCGAATGTGAACATAAAATATTTGGATTAAGTTAATAAAATTTCAACTTTGTTTTGCGGTTTGTATTATTCCCCTGAAGATATGGATTCGACGTATTTGGGTAATACGGCCGTACACAATATTTTACAAAAGTGGGGAAGTTGAAATTTTCTGTACACACCGTCGAATTATAGGTAAAGTTGTAAAAGTCGAAGTCGACTTTTGATCTATGAGAAAATCGTAAAGTCGACTTTTCAAAATCGACTTTCGATTTTCTTTATAAATACTTGGTTTTTTATCACAATGCTCAAATTGCCCAAAAATTGCACTTTCCGGAACTTTACATTATCTGTTAACAATAATTCATATAAAAAAAATAAATTTTTAGTCGATTTTGCAGAAGTCAGTAAAAGTCGAAAATCGATTTTGACAAAATCGAAAAGTCGACTTTTTAGTCAAAGGCAAAAATCTAAAAATCGACTTTTGAGCTCGACTACGTATCCCTAGGAGCGGGCAAAGCGCAAGGCCGAAGACTTTTGTTAACGACTGACGAGCTACTATGACTGTAAACCTACCACACGTCGACTTCACTTGTACTGTTCGCTAACTCTGGTTCTCGACAACTTCAGTAATGCAAAGTGGAACACTTATCCATATGGCTTTATCAAGTGAATGAGAATTATGCACTCACTCTTCAGTGTCAAATGCAATGAAGTTACAATGGGGGAATGAGTAAGCATAGATGCTTGTTTGGTTGTATTGTTGATCGTACAAGTCATGTGTTGTTGTATTAGAGGTAAAATGTTGTTATAGATATTAGGGTGGGTAGTATTTATAAGAAAAATGTATGGATATTAGGGTGGGCAGTATTAGTAGTATTTTATGATGAATATGTTATGGAGCTATGTGACGGTCACGTTACATTTATAACGAGTGGTTTTATCTAGGGCAGAGGTAAGCTCAACCGTTGCCAGGGTCAATTCAAGGACCCACAAACCTTACATAATAACACGAGTTGTATATGATTTTATCTTTTATTACAATACTCGGATGTTAAGACAATGGATAGTGTGTAAACTCAGATGATTATTTGTATCTGGTTTAACAGTAATTACTCTCGACCGTTGGCCTTTGCAGCTTTGTAGTGGGGGGCGGAACGCAGGAGCGAGCTGAACGCGGGAGCGTGTTAGATGCTGGAACGTGTTGAATATAGGAGCGGGCAGAGCGCAGGAGCGAGGTGAACGCAGGAGCGTGTTGAATATAGGAGCGAGCAGAGCGCAGGAGTGAGTTAGATGCTGGATACGAGCGTGCGGCTGGCTACGAGCGTGCTACTAGCGTGGAGCTGGCTGTGAGCGGGGGGGCTGGCTACGAGCGTAGAGCTGGCTACGAGCTGGGAGCTAGCAAAGAGCTGGGAGCTGGCAAAGAGCAGGTAGCTAACAAAGAGCTGGGAGCTGGCAAAGCGCAAGGCCGAAGACTTTTGTTAACGACTGACGAGCTACTATGACTGCGGACCTGCCACACGTCGACTTCACTTGTACTGTTCGCTAACTCTGGTTCTCGACAACTTCAGTGATGCAAAGTGGAACACTTATCCATATGGCTTTATCAAGTGAATGAGAATTATTCACTCACTCTTCAGTGCCAAATGCAATGAAGTTACAATGGGGGAATGAGTAAACATAGATGCTTGTTTGGTTGTATTGTTGATC